>NW_022157251.1:0-82915 GCF_007821495.1 Lachnellula hyalina
ATATATATATATATTATTTATTTATTTCTCCTGGACTTCAGCCCTGTCTGGCTTGAAGGATAAATTAACTCACGGCTACAGTACGTCAGGAAGGAAGGAACAATTAGGTAGGTACTCTAGGTACCGTAGGAACAACCGCGGGGCCCTAGAAAGAGGAATTCTGGAAGAACTACAACTACTCTACTTTCTGTTGAACTTTTAACGTCAACATCCATCTACTTCTCTCCAAAGCTTTAAATTGCCCATCATTCAGATCAGTGCAGAAGCCAAGATATAGAGTAGCAGTGCGGCAGTGAAATCCAGACCGTTCGTTCGTGTTCATCACGAAAGGGGCAGCCGCCACCACCAACAGCTGCCCCCTTCCCTGCACTTGCACTGCACCTGCATCTGATATCCCGGCACCACTCCACTCCCTTCCCTGCTCGGCCCAGAGCCCGCCCTCAATTGAATCATTTGCCAAGACGCGTCCCAGCCCAATCATCGCATTCTTAAGACCCATAATACTCTCGGTTCCGTCCCCTCTAGCCTCAACACGGCTAGCCCCGCCGCCCATCGCGCCTGCTCGACGGCAATCCAATCTCTCCCTTTTCCTCGCTCGTCTCCACCAGGTTTTCCCTTTCTCCTCTTTACCACCCACAATCTTGAACACGAATCTCAATTCACGATCTCTCTCTCTTCCTTCCTTCCCAGCATTCCCTCCCAACTCTGAGACGTCTAATAAAGACTCTCTACCACATTCTTTTGGAACCGCGACGTTATCCACCACCGCTTACGAGACCTAATCAATCAATCAACAAACAAACAATCCCTGTCAACCACCAACTCCTATTACCTACGAACAACACCTGCCTCACCCACCTTCGTTGTACAACGCGTGTCACTTTGTCGAAAACCACACGGTCGCCAGTTCAATGTATGTACCTCTATTGAGTTTGTTGAGGGACCAGAAATTAGTCTCTTCGCCCTTGTAGACATTGCACTGATTTGGATTGAATGGTCCAAAATTCACCGCTTCTTGCGTAGAGGGTGCTATCCATTGGAATGCTAACAATCTCCTCTACAGTTCTCGACCGCGAAAATACCTTCTTCAAATCACCATCGAATACTACTCCGCAATAATATTGCCGAGAGTCTCTGAGAGACTGAAATAAAGTCTTAGTGTTATTCTTCATCACGAATCCGCTTCTTCACAATGAAGTTCACCCAAATTGCGCTGCTCAGCGCAGCAACCATTGCGGTAGCTCAACCGCACAACCACGCTCACCACCACCATGAGCGACGTGGTTCTCCCGTCGAAGGTCGCGATGCTGTTGCTACTGTGAACGTTCCAGGTGCCATCGAAACAGTCTTCGTACTCAATGGTGTCCCAATCAGCGGATCCGATGTTGAGGCCGGTATCGCCTCGGGAAAGTACGTCCTTGTCAATGGCCAGGTCTCATCGATTGCCTCGGTCGCTCCAGTTGAAACTCCAGCTGCTTCAATCGCATCAGCTACACCATCGTCAGTAGCAGCACCAAGCTCTGTCCACGCCGCTGAATTCATCGAGAAAGCCAAGAGTACCCCAACTACATCGTCCTCAGCGTATGTTGCACCAACATCCTCGGCACAGACATCGTCTGTATCATCAGCAGCGACATCAACTACAAAGGCCGCGTCCGCTTCGGCAACATCTTCAGGATCTAGCAGTTCCAGCAGCACCGGTTCTTGGCCAGATTTTGAATCCGGTTCTCTATCCTGTTCGACATTCCCTTCTAAGTATGGTGCAGTTGCACTGGACTGGATGAACAACGGAGGATGGTCTGGTCTTCAGCACACACCTAACTTCAGTGGTGTATTGGGCTCTGTTGGCGGACTTATCGACCTTATTTCAACGCCAAGCAGCTGCCAGGAAAACACTTTCTGCTCCTATGCATGCCCTGCGGGTTACCAGAAGTCCCAATGGCCAGTAGAAAACCAAGGTTCCACGGCGCAATCTGTCGGAGGTCTCTACTGCGACAGCAATGGAAAGCTTCAACTCACCAATACCGCTACCAAACAGCTCTGCATTGCGGGTGCTGGCGGCGTGACAGTTGAGAGCACCGTAGGCAGCGTTATCTCTGTCTGCCGTACTGATTATCCCGGAACTGAAGCAGAGACCGTTCCTTTGTCTCTCAACAACGGGGACAAGGGTATTGAACTGTGCAACCCCGATAAGGCGAATTACTACAGCTGGGAGGGTGCAGGCACATCAGCCCAATACTACCTTAACCCTTCCGGCAGTGGACCAAGCGAAGCATGCTGGTGGAATGTGGCAGGAAGTGGTTTAGGCAACTACTCTCCCGTCAACTTGGGTACTGGTGCAACCGATGGTCAGACCTACCTCTCCATCTTTGGAAATTACCCAACCCTTAGCGACTTTACAACATGGACTCTCGACTACGACGTGACATTCACTGTCGATGGTACCGAAAGCCCATGCAAATATAAAAACAAGACTTTCTACGACATTAACGGTAACCCCACAGACCACACAGGTTGCACTGTAAGTTTTCTCACTGGTGTCAAATTTCCCCCTTGCTAACAGACAACCCCAGGTCTCGGGAAAGACGATAGTAGTTAAGTTCTCGTAGGCGTTTAGGCTCCACTGGGACGTCTTTTGGTGCATAGCTTTTTTTACACGCGCACCGGAACGATCACGACTGTTACTTCTTTCCTCCGCTCCCATTCCGAAGGACCTTGCTGTTGGTTCTGCTATACTCGCCAACAACGATATGATTGTCATTAATACTTGACTGAAGTGTCTAGATCTTCTCGCCTTCTGGTCTATCGACACCTTTGGACCTCTTCTTTCCCTTTGTATTAAACGTCCTTAATGTTTGTTGTCTTATTGTGTTGTGGGTGGGTGGTTGGGGTGTTTTCCATTCACATTGCTCCAAGGATGTGGATAGTGATGGTAGAGACTTCTTGGTGCATGGGAGAAGGCACGGGGTGTGCTTAGTGGATGGATGTTTCTCTAGATGGAGGTGCCGGACTCCTTCGATTGATGAACTCTTTGGTTATCTGGGTTTTGCCCTTATATTCATGCCTATATCGTCGAAGGTCATCTAGGCGACCCTCAGCAAAGCCCCATTTCTACGGCCTTCAAATGCCGCCGGCGCAGTTATCCTTGCATACATATTTCTGTCGCTCGATGCATCTAAGCGCCGATATCTATACGAATATGGATTTGCTTGTGGCTGGCCTGCAGGGTGTAGATCTTTAAGGGCGGTACCCAATTTGGTAGTCTAGCTGACAAGGAAAAGGAGAGACATTCGATCTGTTGCACCCATACTTCTTTCTCCCTCATCTGCAAGCACAAGATTATGTTGCGTCTCTAACTTCGTGTGTACACAAAACTTGCTTCACCTTGTTGTGCGCCCTGTTGTGACATCTCCTTCACGAGCATAGCGATTTGACTTAGTTTACTTCACTTTGATTCTTGTACATACTTGAGACCGGTTTGCAGAGGTGAATGATCAAATTCTAAAAAGTACAAGATGGTAAAAGTGAAAGTGCTTACTTAATCTGTAAATAACGGTCGATTGAAGGGATATCAGGTGTAAAAGGTGATAGATAACAAGTGCCGCTTTTCGTATCTACTCTACCTATAGCCTAGGTAGGTAGCTAGCACACAAACTACCCCACATCCCGCCTTTGGACCTTTGGGCCACGCTTAGGAAATGGCGTGCGAGCTGCAGACAACTTATCATTGCAAGGACCACAACCAGCGTAAAAAGGCGCTGTAAGTAGGTAATTGACAAGCCTGTCTAGGCGTATATAGAACCATGGCCGCAAAATCCCCCGCAGAGCCTGCGCAACCCGACCCCGCGAAGCTACGAAACTCACCCACACATATGACCAAGCCTCACAAAGGACGTGTCGACGATATACTACAAGGAGCTCGAGCCCGAAAGATAATGATGGATAGTTCGAGTGACTCGGGGACTTCCCCACCAAGTCCAGGCACAAATATATTGCGAGCAAGCGGGGGCACGAATGGGACTGCCGAGACGGAGAGCAGTGCGGACGAGGAGACACACATAGTCAGGCGGTCGGGCAATCGGAATATGAATTACCAATCTACCCAGCAGAAGCCAGCGAAGACACTGCGTTCCAATCATCCGAGCACAGCGAGCATACGCAGGGCAGGGCGAACACATTCCCCCGGAGACGAGCATGAGGAGACCGCGGCAGATGAGCACGAGTCCTGGTGGGCGAGAATGCTTTCGGAATATGGATCGATAGAGCTGGAGAACAAGGGCAGTGTGGCAAGGGATCATTTGGCCCTTGGTACGATACTGCGTGCGCTCCTTACGTTGCCTTGTGCTAATTGATACTCGGGTGTCTAGAGAGAACCTTCTTGGCCTGGCTGCGCACATCCCTTGCTTTTGCTTCCATCGGAATAGCAGTTACTCAATTGTATGTCATGTAGATTCTATATCTTGATGTTTGCATATGTGCGCCGCACGTTGCTGACGCTTACCTTACCTTACCCCAGATTCCGCCTCAATGTCAGTTCCGAAGGCACTGGCAACGCGTACAGCCGCCTTCGCCAGATGGGGAAGCCCCTCGGTGCGACGTTCCTCGGTATCAGCATCGTGATGCTGGGTGTGGGGTTCCACAGGTACTTTGAGTCGCAGCATTGGATTATAAGGGGCAAGTTCCCGGCGAGCAGGGGGAGTATAGCTTTGGTTGCGCTAATTACGTTTGCGTTGATGATTACTTCGCTGGTAGTTGTCATCGTCGTAGAACCTGGGACCTTTGAGAAATAATTTTCTTATATTAGTGTATACCTATGTAGGACTGGGCATTTTCAAGGCGTTCAAGGACCGGTTGAGCGGGGATGAAGAATATCTTCATTAAAAGTTTTCCATCTATAAAAATGCTTTTAGATAGCCTAGTTGCACAATCAAATATACCCCAATCAAAATATAGAATCAGAATTACCTCAATCAAGGTTTATTTTATGTCATAGCCTACCTGTATAACAAAGCTGGTGAAGCAAGCTGCAAACCTTGAGAAATCCTTCCTTCTTCAACATCATCGACCTCACATGACAAAACCCATCCAGACGTAAATACATAAGCCATGGCCCCCAAAGAAGCAGTAGACATAGCCTCCTTCGCCACAACCCAACTCATTCTCCTAGAAGCAGAGCTCCAATCCGAGCTAGCAGAAACCTCTTCCCTCATCACCGCCACATCCCCCACCTCGCTCCAACGCGCCGGCGTCGCCATAACCAACCTCTCCCTCTCGTCGCAGCGCACGGGTCTAGGCGGCAAGACCGTCGTCGAACTGACCCCGGACTCTGCTACCGGAGGCGAGCTGCCGGAACATGGCATCCGCACGGGGGATATTGTGGTTGTGGCTGAGCAGCCGGCGGGCAGTGCGAAGAAGCGCGAGGTGAGGGAGTTGGAGGAGAAGGGGTCTAGGGGGGTGGTGACGAGGGTGGGACGCGCTGCTGTTTGGGTTGCGTTGGATGGGGATGAGGATGGGGATGATGTTCCGGCGAAGAGGCTGTGGATTGTTAAGTTGGCGAATGATGTTACTTATAAGAGGTGAGTTCTGATGGTCTACTTTTTCTATGTATGATTGAGGGAGGGGAGTCGGGGTTAGAAAAGTCCTGATGTGTGTGGCATGATAGGATGAATCAGACGATGGGGCGGCTGTTAAAGATGAAGTCGGATGAGTATTCCAGCTTCGTGAGAGTGCTGTTCGGGCTTACCAGTCCGTCGCCTGAGGATCAGAGTGCGGTGGGCGAGATTGAGTGGGTTGATGAGAGCTTGAACGAGAGTCAGAAGGAGGCTATTAAGTTTGCTTTGGCTTCACGGGAGATGGCTCTCATTCATGGGCCACCTGGTGTGAGTATTTGCAGTCCCTCCTAAATTCACAACTCACTCACTAACAAGAATTGCAGACTGGCAAAACTCATACTTTGATTGAACTCATATTACAGATGTTGAAGCGCAATCTCCGGGTCCTGGTTTGCGGGCCGTCGAATATCTCAGTAGACAATATTGTTGAACGGCTTGCTCCCCACAAAATTCCTATTGTCCGCCTGGGCCATCCAGCTCGGTTGCTCCCATCGGTGCTCAATCACTCTCTAGACGTCCTTACGCAGACATCAGATGCAGCTGCTATTGTGAAAGATGTCAGGAAGGAGATGGATACGAAGCAAGCCTCGATCAAGAAGACGAAAAGCGGTCGAGAGCGCAAGGCTATTTATGGAGATCTCAAGGAACTTCGGAAAGAGTTTAAGGAGAGGGAGAAGAAGTGTATTGGGAGTCTGATTCAAAGCAGTAAAGTTGTGCTGGCGACGCTTCATGGAGCAGGCGGTTTCCAGACGAGGGATGAAGTCTTTGATGTTGTGATTATTGATGAGGCAAGTCAGGCACTGGAGGCTCAATGTTGGGTTCCTCTTTTGAGAGCGAGCAAGGTGGTTCTTGCTGGGGATCACTTGCAATTGCCACCTACAATCAAGTCTTTAAATTCAAAGACCAAGCCTAGATCTAAAGACGTAAAGGAGACGGAGGCAATTATTAAAGGCATGACGCTGGAGAAAACTTTGTTTGATAGGCTACTCGGTCTTCATGGGCCTGGAATCAAGGTGAGCTGCCTGCCACTGGACACGCTTTTTCAGCATGCTGAAATGGTTCTGTCTGTTTATCGACACTTCTCACTGACCCTGCTTGCAGCGAATGTTAACCACACAATACCGCATGCACGAGAAAATCATGAGATTCCCTTCCGACGAACTCTACGATTCGAAACTAGTAGCAGCCGAAGCAGTGAAAGCGAGGCTGCTGAAAGACCTACCATACGAAGTAGAGGAGACTGAAGATACCAATGAGCCGCTGATATTTTTCGACACTCAAGGCGGCGATTTCCCCGAGAAGAATGAAGAGGAAGAGGTTGATAAGAAGGCCGGTAAGGGCATGATGGGAGACAGTAAGAGCAATGAGATGGAAGCCGCTCTCGTGAGGCATCATGTGCAGAATCTGGTCGTTGCGGGGGTACAGCCGTCTGATATTGCTGTCATCACTCCGTATAATGCCCAAGTAAGTATTTTCGCAGATCATCTGTGAACCGCTGCTCGACTTTAGGTTCATCGGATGTTGATCCTGAAACTTGCTAACTTCTCGATAGCTGGCGCTGATGTCAAAGGCGATGAAGGAAGCTTTTCCGGGCATCGAATTGGGAAGTGTTGATGGATTTCAGGGACGTGAGAAAGAGGTATGAAGTTCTTCCCCTTAAAATCTGCCACTCACCCCGCGTGAAACAAATTTCCATCTTCGAAACAAAACGGAGCAGTCGAAACATCGACATGTTTTTTTAGGCAATGCCACAAGTAGAAACTGACCTGAGAAAATCCCTAGGCTGTCATTGTAAGCCTTGTTAGAAGTAACTCGGAGCACGAAGTTGGTTTTCTTGGAGAGAAACGCAGACTGAATGGTAATCCTCCATGACCCCATCCCGTACAGTGTTGATGAGCAGCACGCTGATACAGAAACAGTCGCTATGACGAGGCCGAGGCGCTCCTTGACTATTATCGGAGACTCTGAGACGCTGCAGTGAGTTCTGACCATCTCCGGCCGCCATATTTTTCTTAGTCTTCTTGCTACAGTATGATTAGCAAGTGAGACGACATGCTAACGAAATTTGTGTGATCGTTGCAGACGAAGCAATAATAAATTTCTCAAACGGTGGATGGAGTTTTTGGAGGAGCATGCGGATTTACGATATCCTTCAGTTGCAGAGTTGAACGCGCAATAATGAATCATGTTTGCATTTCTAGGGAGGTTTGAATCCGTAAAATACAGTACGCCGACTTGGTAAAGAACCATGCTGTATTATTACCTGCTATTATTACATACCTAGGTAGTTGACGCAACCGGAAGCGGGTGGGGGACTCTACTCCAGAGACTCAGAGCCGCTCCGGACCTCCGTATGCGACCCGAATCCATGGATTTTTCTGCATCAGACGAATTATGAAGTGGATCTCGTCTGTTTCAGTTTAAGAGCGGAGCTTGGTAGAAAAATCTGCTGCGGATCGATAATAACAATTACATTTGTCATTCATACGGACTACTTGTTCGTAATCTGAAGAAGGGCTCTAGGAGGGGCCTCAACAATAGCCGACGCTTGCTTGGTCAAATATGCAAAAGGCAGGAGGAAGGAATCACCTATTTATAAATTCATGCATTACTTACTTCCGTATATTGCTTCTTGTGTATAAAAGCAAATGCAAATGCAAAATACTGTAATGCAATGTGCAAAGCGCGTGTCGAATAAGATACGCTAATAGCACCGCCGTCCCCAGCAGAAACTTAGGCTAACCCGGCTAGATATCACCGCGAGTGCTTTGACATCTGTCTGCCCTTGGCTTTTCTGCTCCTCGTTTCACACAACTGTCCATTCGCATGGAGCCTACTCCGTACCGTACAATATCCAACCATGAAGACGCTCTTACCCTCAGACGCGCAATATGCACGGTGTACGGAGTAGCTCAAACCGGTTCGGAGGGGTGATTCTTTGTGTCTAATCCATACTGAAGAGGGCAGTCTGCAGATGCAGCCCAGGCATTAGACTCCCTCCTTGGCACCACACACTGCAGTCCACCATGTCCTAGGTACGTGTACGTATCCTCGAGCAAACAAATCATCTTCCAAACTCCGAAGGGGCATTTTCACCATCGCAGCGATAGGCAAGGCAAGTCCAAGGTTTGCGCATGCCCTAGCCTGGTCCCACAGATCATTTGCTGGCAGGCATGGCATGAAGTTCTCGAAGGCCTTTCGTCGCTTGAGCTTGCGCTTGTCAAGGGAGAGAGAGATCTTGGATTGGCCCGAGCTCCACGAGCTCTAGGCTAGGCCGGTGTTGGTACAGGCTGTTATTGCCAATCACCTCAGGTATGAGTGAGGGCTCAAATGGGATGCTCTCCTGCTTGTTTCGGATGCAGATGTTGATGGCCATTCTGGCTGAACTGATTGAGCCGTCTCAACGCTCTGCAAAGAGAGCCTGCAAAGATCAATCCCTGTTCACATGCAGCATACGAACAATATCCCGTGGGATGGGATGGACTAGAATAAGGTAAGTCCAAACGCGATGTCAAATGCGGCTCAGCAGGGGTAAGGTACAGTATGCCACTATCTCGCTTTTGATTGATCTCCCGTCCTCCCCTAATTCTATTTTAACCCTTGCTACAACTGCTATCATTCCTCGTTTCATGGGTCTCTCCTTGCGAATCTTCGCAGGACTTATGATACGTGATGCACCCACGCTTAGCCTGACCATTCTTTGCTTGCTTAATGGACCAACATATGCCACGTCTTTCACATATATGTCTATATGCCTCAAGATGATTTCCATATAGAACGACGGGTCGCTCTCCGGATCATCAGCCTTTGCAGGCATCGGGATCGGCTACTTTGCTAGATACCCCTCCAACAGATGCATCTCCTTCAAGCGCTTTTCTGGTCCCTATCTGATGGTGTATCCCAAGCTGGCACATTGGCACCATGAGTAAATTCCGATCCCCGGGCACGCGGGCAAACAATGGAGGTTCCATCAGAGGGAGAATTGGACCGCCTATACCCATACCAGATGACGATGAATTTCCTATCAGAACCCCTGGGACTGGAATCGCAACCCCAGTTGGGACAGGAAGTGTCGAACGATCACTGGGCCGGAGAGGATCTAATGCTACAGACCATTCATTACAACAGACCGGGAATGCTGCAAGCGGTTTTACAGACCGGCCACGGTCTGCCTCCATTCCCGCTCAACCCATAGCAGAGGAGCCGCCTCGGCGTACGACTCAGCCAAACGCTTTACGAAACTCCACGGCGAGTATACCTTCAGGAACAAGTGCAGAGAAGCCTCAAAGAAAAAAGTCCTCGTTGAGATCAGTACTGGGGAAACTTTTTGGGAAGAAGCGGAAGGGTGGTAGCAACACAATACATGAGAATGGCCGAAGTACAAGTGGAGTTCGTGATCAGCATCGCAGTGTAAGTATCGATTATCTTATAAAGGTTACGGAGACTAACTGAAGAAGGACCCAACTGCTTTGAATAGAAATACGAAGAGCACGCCTAGTCCTCAGAAGCGCTCTGCCTCCCTTCCTGTCAATGAGTACAACCGCGCATTACGTTCTCATTCGACTGCACTAGAAGAGTTCCACGAAAATGGCGCGCTCGAACACAATCGGGAGTCGATACAAGCAGATGGCCGGACCAGGCCTCGAAGGGCCACCACACTTAGTCGATTGTGGACGCCAAACACAACACTGGGTCGTGCGGACTGGACTGGCCTCTCACCAAGGCCTGCAAGTAGTCATGTTCGAGGTAGCAGAATCATCACCGATGCAGAGGCTGAAGAAGCTATTGGTATGGCTATCACGAGCGGCAGCCACCCCAAGAGAAGATCGCGTAGTCTTGGCGAATTGAGGAAAGCTTCCGCTTTGCCAGCAAAAGCAAGACGCCGAAGTGATGAAATCAGATATTGGAGAGAGAGTTATGACCCTGGAGTCTTGTCGCCCATGTCGTCGAACAAAGCGGAACCCGAGGAACCAATTGTGCTAGCGGATGAGTCTGAATATATTCTCGAGCCTGAGGAGCAGCCTCAGCCTTTCAATTTTGGGCCAATGGGCGAGATGGCAGGGATGAAGATCACTCAAGCTGCAAGTCTTGACACCCGAGTCCAACGCCTAGAAGAGAGATTGCAGAAGGTGGAGCGGATTATATTACGGTCCCGGGGCGCACATCCTGATGCTCTGCAGCTCCAGGATCCGCCAAAAAGGAACCCTAACAGGACTCAGAGCAAATCCTTCACTCGTCCAGGAACCGACAACTCGGAAAACTCACTCCCAAAACATGACAGGCCGCGAGATACATATCAGCCACTCCAAGAATCGCAAAACATTCGAAACCGGTCTCCTGTCTATAGCCGTCCTTCGACGGTTGACACCAATTCATCCTATCAACACTCGCTGGAACCTTTCCTTGCACTTCCAAGTCCTAATGGAGCTCTAGATCCGAAGGATAGGAACGCACGTCCTTTGTCTACGTCTACTACAATTCGAGGTATACCCTCGAGCTCCCCCACGATGCCAAAGGATGGATACCTCACCATTGAGCATTACACAGCTCTTACCAACATGATAGCAGCCGAGCAAGTCGCGCGGCAGCAGCTCGAACTCATTGTCCGTAGTCTCCAACAACAACTACAAGCTTTGCGCACATCGGCGCCAGGTCCATACCACACACCGGAATCAAGTCACGTAATAGATCCTCTAATTGATATCCCGGGCGGAGAGTTCTCCAGCTTCGAGCAGGATGACGATACGAGTGATGATGAAGAGGATTATGGGGCGGAAGCATTCCAGACTCCGCAAGAGGAAAGAACGAGTTACAGGGATGACACTTTCGGCGATGTGATGAACGAGGGTGAAAAGAACTCGCCGAGGACCATGTCACTAAGTCAGATGACTCTAAATAAAGGGCTGCAGTGTATGTGAATCTCTAGACGAAGGTCTTGGGAACCTACGATACCATGGCATGATGAGTCGCATTTGTTCTCCTACTCAGCGTTGTATTTGTATGATTGGGAAGCGGGGCGTTAAGCGTTGTATTGGAAAATGCATAGCGGGATCGTTTGGCTTTTTCAAAAAGCTAGTAGTAAGTAATACAGCTTGTGTCGAGATTCAATATACCCCAGATTGATTTTCCAGGTCTGCTGGACTCCTGGTTATTATCTCGGTTAAATGGGATCATCCCCTACCCTACCTCTGGATCACACATCCACGTTTCTCTTTTGTTTATCTTCTATAGATGCGGCTATTGAAATCATCGCTTCTAAATTTAAGTACAATATAATGTAGTTTAAAGCAGTGTTTTGATGTTCCACAATGTTTACATATTCCAGAGCTTGTAATAAGATAAAAAGTTCAAGAGTAATAGTAAAAATTTCAAACGTATTCTAGTCTGCTAGGAATGATTATATTTCAGGCTTCCTTTACTATTCTATATGTATATGAGATGTTTTATTCCCTTCCTTTCTACTCCCCCAGTTTTCCCTACGAGGGGTGCCTTCTTTAGCAACAAGTTTACACCTAAGAAAAGTCATTGTTCTCGGGGTTAGTAATTACTAGACTGTGCTTTAGATTCGTCGAGATAGGAAGGGCCCGGAGGGTCATAATAATGACTGGTACTGTACATCGTAGTATAATCCTACATATCGCTTGTCGTAAGCAGGTGTGGCGGCGGGCTGTTCTCTCATGTCTCATCCCGTCCTAAAAAATATTCCACCATCTCCTTAGGAAGAGGGGATATATCTGCGTGATCATTTCCTACGAACTCGTTTTGATTTCTTATCTTAGCAGATGCCTTATACCAAACTTGTTTTAATAGTCACCTCAAGTACTAGTGGAATTTGGGATTCAAGAGCCTCTAGGGATCGGGATTTTGGCACTGCTCTTTGAAAACATAAGAACCCGAGTCGAGGTATACCTTATAGAAAGACTAGAACTACTACTTATAACATGGGATGTTACTTAGTATTTATCTGGAGATTTTGCCTTGTCATTGTATTATAGAGGCCTCCTTACACATTTATATACACAATAATCTCAAATCTCAAATTGCTAACTCGTCAACAATTCCAACGAAATGGCCTCCAAGTTCAAACGTAGTGGTCAGACTAGACTTCTTTTCCGAATCATGTTCCAGCACCATCCGAGTGGATAGATATGAAGATCTCTGTTTCGGCTTCCTGCCTTTCGAAGCCGTAAGCAGTGTTTCAACCTGTTTCGGGCATGTAGGAACGGGAACTCACCCAGCGCCCCTCCGAGAAACTAAGAGATTCAGCATCGCAAATTGGAGATGTCTGAAAATGGCTCGAAGATTTCGAGATCGAGAGAATGTGCAACGATATAAGGAATACGAAACTTGCATAAAATAAAAATGCAACTAATGCTGCAGATACACATCGAATATTGGAGCACACTTAAGATTTTTCTTACTACAATTTCGTTTCTCCTATATACATATATACATACATACATCTTCCACATGCCAAATACGCACGGCGATGTCAACCGTGTTCCTAACCTGAATCACGGATCGCTCAGTCAGAACGCGGGTTGCCATTGCCATTGCCAAACTGGGATGACCACGTACTGTAACGGGAGGGATGCCAAAATTTCACCGCCATCTTGAAGATCAGTACCAGTGGCCCTTTCCTCCCGAAGAAAAAGACGCCCGCTTCAACTACTCGTCTTGGATTGGAATAAGACTGAAAATAAGGTATTCTGCGGTGGAAAGCCCGTTTTGCCTTGCCGAGACATCCACGCGGGACTAGAGGACGGCGACTCCACAGATGAGACTGACTGACATGGTGAGATGTTTGATTGCGGGTTCAGGGGCAATATGTGTCTACCGTTGATAGCATAGGAGAGGAAGAGATTCAAGCAGGATCGTGAGTTATGTGCTAGGATGACGTGTTGCTAAAGTGTTTGAAGTCACGATCGCTTCGTTTATACGAGGGAAAAGGAGGGGATAGAACGAAAGTGAATTATCTCCTGTTATTTTCCAAGGCTTCATTCGTATCCAATTTCGAGGTTCTCCTAAGGATCAAGCCTGTAAGAAAAGTCTACAGTTCGTATATTCTCAGTCATACCGAATTGAAAGACAACTTGATATGATAGTCGGCCATCTACTCTTCATTTCCATTTACAGCCTCAGCCCCTGCCGTGAAGCAATTGCTCTTGAATCACAGCCGACTTCCAATACTTTGGTAATTCAAGTGTCCACAGGGAGAAAAAGGACTCTGTAGAAACAACGGCACAGGTCAAGACTGGTTCTGAACATTCTCATAGTAAATCTCCCAAGTTCTGGGCTGAAAACGATTGTTAATCAACTATTGGACAAATTGAGATAAAAGTTTCGGATAAGGCTGCAAATATTTCCAATTTCTAGATCCTGACCACAGTCGTCACTTTTGAGTAGCGATGATTCTTGTCACCTGCTGGTATGTATACCAGTGGGACTATTTAAGCTTTTATCCTCAACATCGACTCACATCGTGACTTGCTAGACGTTGGACGACGACTGAAGGGTTTCAAATCATCGAATGTCACTCGACTCGTCTGACTCTATATCTCCCGCATATTGATCAAATCTAATCAAAGCTTCAACAAAGTTCTTCAATGCTTTGAACTAGGAGATTTATTAACAGTGGAACAGACAACTTTGTCCTGTGCTCAACGACAAGACTCGCAGGACGCCTCCAGTACCTCCATATATCACGTAGACGAAGCCATAAAGATAGCATTGACATTTTCAATGCATGAAGTACGACTCATGAATCGACAACCGATTCATGCAACCCAACGAACTGTCGAATCTATCGAAACACCAACCCCACAGTAATCGACAACAGGCCAGCGGACCCAGCCGCTGCTGCCACCATGGACTGGACCGGCCTTCACCTTCGGTATCATGAAACTTCTCGAAGACCCATCATCAGGGTCCGGGACAAGCCATAGCCGGAGACATGGCGAAATGCAGAATGAAGTCCGGCCCTAACGGGGGGTGCGGATCGCTCTCCGGTTGAAATTTGCCCCCAAGCCTTCAGTGTAAATGCCGAAAAAGATACCAACCGGAAGCAACTGTGATCGGCAACTTATTGCGTTTGGATTATGGATAGATCTTCTGACGTTCTTATACGGCAGAACGTGGCTCTTTTCGGCCCCGGATCCACTTGGTAGGAGTCTAGGAGATCGCAATTTTGATATCACACCTTTATAAGATAGCTAAATTTTACATCCATGATGTTAATAACAGCAAAAGTGTAACTCAATTTAGCTGAAGAGTAGGAATTGTACCGCAGTTATCGCCTTCAAAGTTGAATTCCCTCAACTTTAGAGGTGTGCTTGAGCCTTGAAAGTCGACGGACTTGTATGAAACATAGTAGTTTCGCTTACAAAAACCTTTGAAAACTAATTGAAGACCGTCGCAGCGCCACGGTACTGTAGCATTATATTTCCTCAACAGGCCCAGATCCTGCAATCTATTGCCAAGGCTTAGACCTTGTCGATTACCGACTACTTAATCATTGACCAATAGTTGAGAATCCGGGGAAGAGAATTTCCTTCCAGTAGTAATTGGCCTAAGAGCTCCCTCCCGTAGTGAGGCTTACGGTCGGCTAGTTTACAAGTACGGTATCAATTACGGGGAATTTATGCCCAAGCTAGACTGGCTACTCCAATAGACTATTGGAAGCTATGATGAAGCCGAATACCAACTACAAACTTTGCGGGCCGCTCTTACTAATGTGATTCGCTAGGAAAGATGAGATATAGTAACGCTATAGACAGTAAATCCGTGGAATGAAGCATAAAGATTGTCTGAATTTGAAGCAACGTGGGAGTAGTTGTATGATAGAGAGGGCATAAAATAGTATAGTAGTACCGGCAGAATGGAACAAACTGCTAAAAGAAATGCAGATGAACATCTGGGTCAAGAAATCCGGTCTGTCGGGATATGCTCGCTCAAAGAAGCCACATTGCAAAAAGTCTTTCCTCGTCTGGAAGAACCCTCGAGCATGACCTAGCGTCCCCAAGAGTGATTTTGGGAGCATCATCCGGAATCCGCGAGTGGGGTTAGATGGCGGTCTGGTCTGTGGACGCTGGTTGGCTTCCAGCTCAAATAATGCCCCCAGGCGGACGAGGCCCGCAATGGCCCTAGTCTTCGGCAGGTGGAGTAACTCCGTACTGGCTAATCGATACGACACGGGAAGAAGCGATTTGACCAAGTTGACTTGAGAGTTCGGATGACAGGAAACATGGGCAGAGTGGGACGTCATTTTCCTTCTGCTATACCCATGCCGTACGGCTATTTGTTGGAACGTTGTTTTTCCTCTCTGCACGTTTGGTGTCAAAAGTTGCATACTCCGTATGTAACAACCGAACTCGAACGTTTTCGTACCTGCATCGTACCTGCAGTACTAAAGGCAAGGTTGAAGCAAGGCACCCACCCCTGATTGGTGGCAAGCTGGTGGAGACACAATGCATGACCGATAAGACCACACCACTTGGCTCTTTTTCCATGCGGTCTTGAGCGCTGGCTTTTGGCCGAGCACCTTGGCTGATGGCGTTACATACGGAGCAGCCTCCCAAAGCGCTCTCGTTCTGGAAGGCTACCGAAGGAATCCTTCCGCCTTCATAAAGCCAGGTGCATGAGGATAAAACTACCGTTAATGCAGAGTACGAAGTACTCTTAATGCAACCAACGATGTGCAATCATATGTGGATCGTCCAGCAGACACTGTCCGAGTAAAAGCAGCAGCGACTGCGCGCGTAAAGAAGCAAGCGTGGACGAACCTGGCTATCTTTAGGTCATCTTCGCACATCTCGCATGAGCCAATAATGCACGACTGCAGGCTCTTATGCAAGTCGCCAACAAGCAGACACCATCAGCACAAAAAGCGTGGCACACTTAGTCGAGCGTGCAGAAAATAAAAACTTTTTGTCGACGAGCGCGCCAATGGCCAGCGGGTGACGGGTTATTTATGGTCGAGAGGCTGTCAGAACTTTGCGAAACGCTGATGTTCTGGGACAGTGTAGATACCATACCCTCCGTATAGTTAGTAACAGTAATGCTGACTCTACATACCACACCACTCTGTATTCGTACCCATTTTGGGGTCGAAGCGCCGGCGGATCACCATGGCCTCCGAGACCCTACCAGACGGGAACGAACTCTCGGGCTGTAATCATCGTAATCGATAAGAAGGCCACCACCCCACATTGACAAGGGGGCCATCTGCTGACGCCTTACTCCGTATTTGTAGAGTCGTGGACTTTTTTATTTAGCCCCCCTCAGTACAGTAGTACGGAGAAGTCTCGGTCCCATACTTGAGATCATCTCAAACGCTGGCGCAAAAACTTATAGACAAGACGGGAACGATCAGATGCATGTCTCTGTTCTGCGGAGTAGATAGAAATTTAAGCGTGCTGGCGTGCTCGCGTGCTAGGGAATCTGAGTTAAAGGTCTTTGCTATATGACTAAATTAATCGACATCAAAGCTGTTGAGGGTTGCTTTTGCTCCAAGACTAAAAGAAAAGCAGAAGGTAAAAAAGCGCTTACGCCGATGGAAGACATGGTTGCATTTGTACCTGCAGAAGCCTTTTTTGGGAAGCTCGAACTTTGTGCCTCAAACCTGCCTTGAAAACGGTTCTGACATACTGTACATACATGACTTTATCAGTGTGGTATACATCCTAAAGCAGCCAACAGGATGGATTGAGGTTACACCTTATCTGCTGCATGCAACTCGTCCTGGCCAGCTAGACGTTTGGGTTCGTCATTGACTGGGGATTCCCAAAAGTTTCGTGTTTCATGCCTGACTTTCCCCACATGTACGTGCTGATTTTCCCAGCTTCGAAGCGGGGAAACTTCCCAGGAAGAACCTAACAATTAGCAAAGGGCTGACTGAAGGCTGAGTTGGCATTCATTCATTATCTTTAGACCCTAAGTCTCTGTGCAATAGTTTTGGAGGGGCTTGAGGGGTTGAACGATGGGAACGTTCCGGGAGGAAAAGAATAACTTTCTACACAGCACACAGCAGCCAATTATTCAGGTACTGGCGTTTCTCAACAGAGAAAATACTTGGATAGCTGCATCTCACATGTGCACACTGTGTTCCTGTCACTCACGGCTGGTTTATTGTGCATGCAGGAGGGGTGCTGTGTAGTGTGAGTGGTTGTCGGCGTGTTTCGCGTCTCGCTTGAATTGTTTCCTGTTCAGCATTACATCGAATGAGATCGAGTTGGAAGTCGAACCTTTTGACTTTTTGCGATCTAGTCGGCGCCGATACAATCGAGCATGGAATAGCCCCATATATGCTTTCTTGCTTCCTTGCGTTGTAGGCTCGCATGATGCCGATAAGAAGATGCTCCCATGCTATAAATTGCAATGCTAAGCTGAGCTCCGCCGGGCTGTGCAGCCATCATTGTAAAACCTCGGAGCATCGTAGGACATTTGGAACCTCTGCCTCTGGGAGAGAATAAACAGGCGATGTGGCGGTCGAATCATCCTCGCTGCAGCCACCGCGCACCGCTATAATAATTGAGCCATAATTGAAGCTTCATAATGAAGCTCACCGTGTTTCTAGGTCCTTTGACTGGTCGGATCAGAACTCAGCAAATGCTTTTGCCACTTGCTAGCATTGCAGGCCACGGCTGCCCATGAGGTGTTGAGCCTGAATGACTCTCGCAGTGCTTGAATTAATTTCCCTCGCCCGTCTTGATCCACCAGCACAGATCACTCTCGCATCGGTTCCTAATAAGTTATCTTAGCAAGACGTGCGTGCGTGCGTATGTGCGTGCTTTCAGAAGAAGACTGTCGATTTCGTTCAGCAGCAGCCGTGACTAACTAGATAAGCCATCTAAAACATATCCTTTGGTGGTGGTGCGATCTTTCTAGCTAGCGCTCAGCCGAGTGGTGTTGTTTCTTTGTAAATGCCTAACTACTCGATAGCTCGCGCGGCCTTATGCATGCACATTATTGCACCATGCATTCGTGTACGTCCAGCTTATTCAAGAGTGCTCGCCGCTTTGGAGCAGCAGCAGCAGCAATTGGTGAGTGGCTCGTGTTTTCTGACGGTAGGTAGTGATCCCCGGCTAGGCAGTCCAACCAGGCCTTTAGGCCTCCCACCACTCCTAAACTCCCGGAGCATCCAGCGTCTGTGTATGGGACGACAGGGGACGTAGCGTCGAACACGAAGGACCATTCAGACAAGGATCGTAGAACATCCACCCTACTCTGCACATCCAGCAGCTGGACTACATTTAGAAAATCGTAGGCCATCCATCCCATCTCATGCTGCCGGCTCCCCCAGACATGGGTCTGGATGCAGACTCACCCACTCAGCACGGCGCCTTTTCTGGTTCCTGGCCCACCCATTGACCACGCCTCCCAGTGCCTCTGAGACCTAACCATTTCTGTCCGGCCTGCCTATCTTGCCTTTTATCACAGTCTGATCTCCTCGATGGTTACTTTATTTGCAGGGTCCCCGTCACAACGCTCGCTTGCTCTTTTTCTTCCATCATCACCAAGCCTTCTTCTTATACCGACAACCAGTTTCCCTTTTGTACATCGCCTCTCTTTGGAATATCTTCGACTTGTGCTCCTCTCTCATAGCCTTCTCGAATTTCTTCCGTACCTTCCTTTGGAACCTTGCCGTCTTTCTGCATCCTAACGAAACATCGATAATACTACAACGACTCACCACGAACCACTTTGCCGGCCTCACTCCCACTCGGCGAATGAATGTATAATCAAACTCAACATTACACCTATTAGACAGTCTTTGGAACCCCCAAAACTGTTGTCCAGTCTCTCCCTACTGTATCATACTTTTTGCTCACTTCGACCGTCGATCCGCCCGACCTGTCCGCCCTCATACAACAGCATCATACTTGTTTCGAAACCTAATCAACGAATTCGAACACTTGTAATTGAAAAGTCTTAGTGTACGTCTGCAAACAAGCCCTGACTTTCGACTCGGAAGAATGCCTCGAAAGTAAAGAATGCAACTGACTCAGTTTCTAGACACTTGACCATGGACTCTTCATATGCCCACGCACAAGCAATGGGACCGTCACCTTTCTTCTACTACAATCCTGATCCGAAGCCGGACAACCGTCAGCATGGGCATTTCTCTCAGCAGCCAAGCAACATTCAGGCACCAATCTACCACCCACACATGTACCAGATGCCTTCGACGCCAATCTACTCGAGGCCAAACTCATCGTGCTCGCAAGCACCTATGCAGCCCGTGTTCAGCACTAATTATGCTGCCAACATGACACCACTAGCCTCTCCCCGGCCGATGTACCAAAAGCCGACAATTTTGATCCAGGAACACGCACCACACTTGATGATGGAGTCCGAAGCTAACGACATGTACTACTACCCGTCGACACCCCCTTTGTCTGCGTCTGGAAGTGCCATCAGCAGCCCGACGAGCTGTGATGTTTTGCCAACACCATTGAACACCAGCTTCTGCGGCCTGAAGGGGTTTGAGGGGGTCAAGGAAGGTTGTGAGGGCGAAGTGCAGTCCGAGAACCTAGCTGGCAATGAATGGACTCGATGCGGCTCCCCGCCAATGACTCCAGGTACGTCGAATGAAATTTACTATTGTATGCGTGCGCTTGCAGCTAGCCATATTACAAGAAAAGGCGGCATCAGGCGATAGTGTGGCAGACCAGAGTAGGAGTAGGGCGTAACAAGTTGATGTATAGATGGATATTTGTTTCGTGTCATGTTGCTACTTACTTACGGCTGAGACTGACTCGTTTCCCGCGTTATAGTGTTCATCCACCCAAATTCGCTTATGACATTTGGAAGCGCTAATGATTTGCAACCTGCGACATCCTGTCCCTCACTTGCATCTCCCAGCCCTTCCCCTTATCCGCGATCTGTCATCTCGGAACAAGACTTCGACTTCTGCGACCCGCGCAATTTGACGGTCACTTCTGGCACCTCAGTTTCTTCATCGAACACTGCCGCTCTTTCATCCAATCCAATTTTGGCCAAGACTGCTGTCGAATTTCCACCGCTCCCTACTCTCTGCGCCGGCGACGACGAAGAACACCGATACATGCTGGGAGGAGAAACATACAACAACCAGGTGCCCGAGATCCAAGACACAAACCAGAATCAGAACCTCAGCTTCACTGCTCCATCCCACCACGGACTCCCCACATTCGACCATTTGTCGGACCTCGACTCGGAGGAAGACTTTGTTAATGGATTGGTGAATTTCCCAGCCACCGACAACGTCCAATTCCTTGGCAGCAAGAGACAGCGCACCAACTCCGGCTCCGATTTAGTCTCAATTGACAACGGTCCCTTCATCAGCGAGGACGAGTTCGAGGACTTTGAGGAATTCGAGCACTTAGAGCAATTTGCTGTCGCTTGTCTCCCTAGCCCACCCGCGTCCGGATCAGAGACCGAAGTCAAGAAGGAAAAGAAGGAAAAGCGATCCAAGAGATCTAAGAAGGCTTGCCGTGACGACGACGAGGACAGCACAGAATTCGACAACCTTGTCAGATCCCGCAAATACACCGTCCCAATGGACTCCGCTTCTGGAGCTCCAGCTCAAGAGAGCACTGCTGAAGGTCAGCAAAACAACAGTGCTCCAAGCCAGTCGGGCTCCTCGGAACAACATGCCACCAACAGTGTCATGGGGTCCGAGTCTGGTGCCACTCCTACGCAAGCTCCTGTCAACCGCCGAGGCCGTAAACAATCATTGACCGAAGATCCATCTAAGACTTTCGTCTGCGAGATCTGCAACCGTCGATTCAGACGTCAAGAACACCTCAAGAGACACTACCGATCCCTCCACACCGAAGACAAGCCATTCGAATGCCACGAGTGCGGGAAGAAATTTTCTCGCAGTGACAACCTTGCCCAGCATGCTCGTACCCACGGTAGTGGAGCCATCGTTATGGGCGTGTTGGAAGAGGGTGAACTCCCTTCGGAACATATGGATTCTGGTGACGGCGAACACATTCACAGCCTGGGTAGTGTTCTCTTCAACGTCGCTGCCGCTGCTTCTGGCAGTGACAGTGAACACTCCTCGGAAGGTGGAAGCAGTGGGACAGACAGCCAGTCCCGCAAGAAGCGCAAGCGCTCTGAATAAGTTGCCTGCTTGTTCTACCAATACCCCAAGTAGTCGGCGGACAATTACCTCCCCACTACTTGGTATGAATATCACGAACCCAAAAAAAAAGTCTTAATTGCTTAGTGGACTTGCTCTTCCTTTACTCGGATGGTCTCTTGGGATAGAAGGCCTCGCGGCCAACTCATGCTGTCATGATGGATGGGGGTTTTGAAATAAAAAGTCCTTTGTGTGTTTTCCTGCCACGAAGATTTCCGTTTCCTGTATTAAATTTCATTCAAGAATTTTTGTTCGTTTTAGCGTCATGACAGAACCAAATGGAGAAAAGGCGGAGGGCATGTATCGGTATTTGGAGGATGGGTTCATGTTTTATTTCTTTACATTCGTTGTAATACTATTGCGAACGGAAGCTGGACAACCGTTTCGCACGTCATCTTCGCCTTGCAATTCCATCACCTTTTTCAACGTCCTACTGCTCAGAACGTGCTGGTCACGAATGTACACCAGCTGCCTATTGTATAAACAAATGCTCAAATATGATTCCTCACTACGTTCAAATCAATGGATTCTTGTGCCATACCTGCGTGGCCAACTCATCTCTATTGCATACCTAGGTAGGTAAGATGAAACCTTCGCAACAGCCAAAGATGCAGCTATTTATGTTTTAATGCTCTACGACATACGCCAGCGGCGATAGGTTCATTCGCTATTGCGGCAACTACTGATCGTTCCCTTCCTCATGCCATCGCCGCGCGCGACCTCTTTTGGCATTAGCAAAGTTGGCCCTCCTGTTAGCTGCCTCAGCCTCGTTCTTTAGTTCTATTCTCTGAATTTCCTCTTCGTTTCTTTCCCAACAACTACTCTGTGTTTGTCCTAACTAACTTTTTTTGCATTTGAATTCGCACTGCTTTTGCAGAGGAGCGCCTGTACTTAATCAATACTACCATTATTGAAATATTTTGATTCTGGTGAATACTATCTGGAGCTAGAAAACCATTGCGTTTCCATATTCAACTACAAAAATTCATTGAGAGGTGACTGCACCCTAGTAGTTGGACCGAAGCTCGTTACTTATTTGCCTCGCGGTAAATCATCAACCGGGCCTTCCTTGGAAATGCTTCAACTCATCGCTCTCATAATCGTAAACCTCAACACCCTCGAAGTAAGTCTTGAGCACTAAAGTGGTGCTGATATCTTCCACCTTTAGGATATCTCTGTCCAGAACAATGAAGTTCGCCAACTTGCCCGGTGTGATACTCCCTTCAATCTCGGCCCTCCCAACAGCCAACGCGCCATCCATAGTCATGATCTGAATGATTTGCTCGATCTTCATCTCCCATCCCTTACGCCCCTGCAGCAGTGCTTGGAGCCCCGGGAAACAATTTGGGGTCTCGGGCGCAAATACCCAGTCAGAACCAATAGTCATGAGAGCCCCAGCGGCTTGCAATCCGGTAAATGGGTACACTGACAACGGATTCGTTTCTGGTTGGAAGGCCGACTCATGCCAGATCGCTGGCGACATTTCCGCCGTAATTCTCAACTCCTTGTAGCGAGGGAAATCTTCGGCGGATACATCCATATTATGTGCGAGTTCATGGCGGGGCCCTTTGGGGCGGCGTTTGCGCATAGCCGCGAAGCAGTCAAGCGCGAAGCGCGCAGAACCCTGCCCGCAGCAGTGTACCTTACATGTGCGACCCTCTTTATCAAAGCGCTCAATGGCGTCGACGAAGGTATCTTGAGGCACTAGGATCTTCTCGTAATCAGGCTTGTTGTCGTGTGTGAGTCCGCAGTGGGTTAGATGAGGAGGCCATGGAACGCCGTCAAGCCAGAACTTGACGAAGTTGGGGTTGAAATGTTTGGTCTCGTAGCGGTAGGCACTGTTGATACTGTCGATAAGTGTTTCCGGAACTTCACCGCTAAAGGCAGCTCCCCAGAACACCACATGCGCGTCCATATGAACTGAAAGTTTTCCCATCTCGTCGAGCTTCTTTGCGGCCTCGAGATAAATGCCATTGGCGGAAGCCTCCTGTACAGATGTGAAGCCGAATCTGTTTTCCATTTTGACACCAAACTCGAGTGCTTCCAAGTGATGTTCAGGCGACCCTTTTGGAATTGCGGCAAACATCCGCTTTGCAGCGCCTTCAACTAGTTCCCCAGTGATGGTCCCATCATCACGACGAACATAGTATCCATCCCAAGGGTCCTTATCGTCCTCTTTGTATCCGGCGGCTTTGAGTGCTGCCGTATTGGCGAATATATTGTGTCCTGTGTATTCGCGAATAACGACTGGCTGATCACCAAAGGCATCATCGAGGAATTTTCGATCAGGCTTTCGGTTCTCGAAGTGTGCGTAATGGTAGAAATGGCCAATGAGCCAGTTACCGACCGTTTCAAGATGCTGGCAACCCCCAGCATAAGACTTCAGCTTTTTCACACTCTCCTCAGGTGAGCAACCGGTACCGCCAAGCTTTGCTTGGAAGAGCTGCTCGTCGGCAGCAAGTAAGACATGTGAATGGGCATCGTGCATTCCAGGCATCACGAACTGGCCTTTAAGGTCGACGACTTTGTTGCCCAGCTTTTCTATGTCGGTCGTCGATCCAACAGCCCCAAAAGTGCCATCTTCATTGACGACGAAGGCCTCCGCAATTGGAATGTTGGGGTCAACCGTATAGACATTTCCGTTGATGTAGCTGGTAGCCATGATGCAGCGAGAATAATGATTAAAGGTGCTTGCAGCTTGACATGGACCTGGAGAGATGTTTATACCTCACACATTGCGGGGCATCCTGGCACCAACATAACAAACTTCTGGGGAACCTTCCCTTTTTTGCTTATCATTATCGTAACAAACACGGCTGGCGATCCCTTGAGCGATCCGAGTGAGACTCGGAAAGATTGTCAATAGCGTCTATAATGCGGGGCGTATATGCGAGATTCCAAGCGGCTCCACCCAAGACCGGTTGAGCAGCCCTACAGCACCGATGGCAATTGAGCTTCCGCTCCAAGCATTGTGTCTGGTAGCTTTGTAGGGTCAGTTCGTCCTTAGCCTTGAGATTTTGTGGACGTCTGATCATTTGTGATTGCGAGATGATAACGGAAAAGCTCGAAAAGGAAGCATTTGGGGGATCGTTAGTTTTGAGAAGACTGAGATAAGATACGCTGTTCAATACTGTCCAAATAGATATGAAAGTCAAGGTGATAAGGAGCAGCTCTCAATAGCAGAGTGGGGTATATAGAAGCCTTCCCAAGTTATAACTTCTCTCAATCACTTGGCAAGATATTTCCCTAAGAATAAATCACTCGTCATGGCACACCATCTACACAGTGATGTCCTTCCTGGAACTGTCCATTTGGTAGATCTGGCTGGGACGCTTAACGTCAGACATGAGGAAGGTGGAGAAAAAGACATCGTTCTTCTGCCGCAACCCACGAATGAACATGACGATCCGCTCAATTGGACCCGGCCGCGAAAGTTACTTTCTGTTGACTTGATGCTCCTCGCCGTCCTTTCAGGGTCAGAATTCCCTTACCAGAGACTATAAGCTTACAATGAACGAGAACTAACTCGATTTAGTTGTTTTATGACCACGCTGTTGTCTGTCTCACTACTGGATATTGAGAAGGACACGGGCATTCCGCTCGCAACGCTGAACTCTGGTGTTGGTGTTCAGGTTAGTCAAATATTCTTCTACCAAGCAATATCTCCCTAGTAGATAGAAACTTTAAGAGCTGACATGGTATCCGCGAGTAGTATTTGTTTTATGGATGGTCCAATCTTTTATGGCAGCCGTTGGGCCTGTCATACGGACGACGTCCGGTTATTCTTGTAGGGGCCGTTGGCATGCTAGCCTGCTCAGTTTGGACTGCGTATGTCTCTTCATCTGGAGAATGGTATGCCAACCGACTCTTGATTGGCGCCTTTTATGGGCCAATTGAAACTCTGATCGAAGTTTGTATCTCCGACGTTTACTTTGCGCACGAGCGAGGTTTCTGGGTAGGGATGTATTGTTGTATCCTCTATGGTAGTCCATTCCTGGGTGGTATTCCGACGGGCTTCATTGCCACAAATCTAGGCTGGCAGTGGATCCAATTCATCGTCTCTATCATTGCCGGGGGATGCCTTTTAGCAGCAATCTTCCTGATGGAGGAAACCATGTTCTATCGCGAACCCACGCAAGACGAAGCACTGGATTTCGATGAAGCCGACAACACCCCAACGAATACCACCAAGGCTTTAGATAATTCCGAAACTGAAGAGAAGATATCGACCCCTGTTGCATCAACACGGGCAGAAATTGGTGGAATCTCACCCAAAAAGTCATATACGCAAAAGCTGAAGGTCTGGGGCGCACGTAAACCAGGCCAGCCAAACAATGCCTTGCGATCAGTATGGTTGCCATTCACTTTAGTCCGTTTCCCAGTCATTGCCATGTCGGCAGTGCTGGTGGGCGCTGTGCTCTCTTGGTTCAACGTTGTGAACGCCACGATCGCGCTTGTCGTCGCTGCCCCGCCATATAACTTCTCAACCGAATCTATCGGCGTTTTGTTTATAGCCCCATTCATTGGATGCTTGGTAGGTTGTGTCTTTGCAGGTACTCTTGGCGACAAGATCGCGCTGTGGAAGGCGAGGAGAAATGGGGGCATCTTCGAACCTGAGTTCCGTTTGTGGCTGGCTCTTGTTCCGTTCATAATACATCCTGCAGGTTGTATCCTTTTCGGGGTCGGTGCTGCGCATGGAATACACTGGGTCGGACTTGCTTTTGGGCTTGCAATGGTTGTAGGCACTTTCCCTATCGGCGCTGCAATTGCCATCAACTACATCATCGACACGCACAAGGAGGTGGCGGGAGATGCGCTGGTGACGATGATCCTGATCCGCAACTCGATGGGTTTCGCGTTCAGTTATGGAGTAACGCCATGGATCACGGCTACGGGCGTGCAGAATACCTACATCGCTCTTGGCTTCATTGGCATGTTTTTCTGGGGGATGCCGCTGGTGTTTATTGTGTTCGGGAAGAAGCTTCGCAAGGCTAGTGCCGTTTCTTACTGGGCCATGGTAGAGAAGCAGGGGCTTAAGGCGCATTGAGAGATATGACCCTCGATGTAACAGAGGCGGGCATGTGGGGTGTTGGGGTACGGGGTGCGGGGTGAGGGGTGAGGGGTGATTCGTTAATCGTGAAGTTGAAGTTTGGAGGTAGGTGGATCCTTAGATTAAGGCTAGATATTTATACACTCACGTGATCGAGACAACTTGGTTTGATATCGTTCTTTTTCTGTCTTTCTTTCATTTCACCAGAAGACTACAGTACCAGTCACAATACTCAACTTCTAGGAGAACGTGTTGAATCGTGAGCTACATTCATCATCCCATAATTGTTTCCCATCCATGTTGTATCATGATATCTAGCCAATTGACCGGCGAGTTCCCTTCGTCCATTATCTTCCACGTTTCTTCCATCACTTGTAACATTTGTCGGATGGGTTTTGCTGGCAAGGTGTGTTGGAAGAGAGACATCCTGCTCATAACGAACTTGCGGGCCTCAAAAATGTCTATTGGCCCGGGAGACATGTCGGGGACCTCATCAGCGCTGCAGACTGCCGTCGAAGAGTAGTCCGACGCGATTGACTTTGATGAAATAGGGATTTGGAGCTCGCTTGAAACTGCAACGAGGAGAAAAGGCTGAACACAGCGTGTCCCGGACGTGATGGGTATAGATTTCAGTAGGCTAATTACGTTCGTGGCTAGCCATGACTGGAGGTTGTTCGAGTTCAACTTTTTGGATTGTGCGGAGAGCTTAGAGACGTCAGATGATTGGAGCAGCTCTGGAAAACCACGGCAGAGTTGCAGCAGTCCTATATCTCGATAACAGTCTGCAATCTTAAGGAAATGTTCGACAGGCGTCTCCGTATCGCTGGGGTCGACAATAGTATCAACGTTCGGAAACCTCAAGTCGTGGAGTCTATTCATCAGATCTACGGCCTCCCTCAGTTGCTCCTTGCGGTCTTCATTCACCATATCAGAGGTCGCCGAGCCTCGACGTGAGCACCGTCTCAACTGTCTCAGCAATCTGCCGACTTTGAACACGAGCCTCTGCGCCTCGCAAGCAACACCTGTCCACGGGTGTGGCAGTCTTACTTGAGGAGCTTCGGCCTCGATAAGAGAGATTTTAGAAACAGCTTCATGTGTGTCCAGTCTTTCGGTCTGATCATCAACCACATATGAAAGGAGCATTTCCCAGTACAACAAAGCCTTGTGGAAGAATTCGATATTCCGGTCCTCTCCTGCGGAACTTTTCAGAGTCCTCGTCCTCTCCATTTTCATGGCGTTAAAAGCTATGTGCGCTCTCTCTAACTCTGCGCGCCCGAGATCATGCGAGTTGTGCCAGGACGCCGTAAGACCTAACATTATCAGAGCTAGTACAGCTCCGGCATGTGGCTGCGGAACGCTGAGCTCCAGTTCCATTGCCGCAGCCGCTTTTCTTCTTAATTCAATGCCTTTCTCGCTGAGGCTTGGCACTACATCGATCAAGCAAGCAGCCGCCATGCTTTGGACTGTATAGAAGATGGAAGCGGTCGAGCCCCACAGCTGGGAGACGTTGGACCGGAACGGATTCATCTTGCCATCGTAGCACGAGAACAGATTTGCAACATTCTTGAAATAATATTCAACTAGCACAGAAGATTGGTCTGCGAGCGCATGTGGTATTGGAGGCCTTTTATAGGATTGAGACGCTTTGGTTTGATCGGTATTTTCCAGATTCCGTTGTAGATCTGAGTTTGGCTGCTGGCAAGTGCCTCTCAATAATATTTCAGATCTTGCATCGTACACTGATGGCAGGACTCCCGTCCAGTCGAGCCTATCAATTGTAGGACTTATTTCACTGCCTTCAACGTGTCCATCGGTGGGGTATATAGGCGCGTCAAAAAACGAGATATCACTTGTCATCAAATCAACTTCAGAGGGTGCAGAGAAAACCCATGTGTCACATTCTCTTTGATTTTCTGCTGGATATCCGATGTTGTTTCCCGAGGGCTTTGACTTCTTTTGCGCCTCAAATGTTGTTGATTCCGGGCTCGAGTAGTGGTTGGCAATCTTGGGGGACCTGACAACGTCCTTGTAGCCTTTGCATACCAGCCCTTTCTTCGTGCACCGTTGACAAGCTGGGGTAGTTTCATCGCATTTCAGCTATTTTCATTTTGTCAGTGTGCATTCAACTTCGATTTGGTAGTTCCTACTTACGCGTCTTTCCTTACAAGTTGGACATCCAGTCCGAGATCTTTTGATTCCACCTCGCATTTTAAGGACATGCTACTTCAATAAACCATCAACTACAAATAAGCGGCATTGAAAGCTATTTGCAGGACAAGAGATCGACAAGAATGTCAAAATCACGCTTCTGAGAATGCCTACGATCAACTCCGCCCCACAAGAAACGCACATGGTTGCGCGCCCAATGCTGCGCGTATCGCTCAACCACAGGCACCCATGTCTAGCAAAGGTGGGAGAAAGTTGTGGAAACCAAGATTGTAAGGTTGTTTTCGTCAAGCTCAACGTCCTAGCGTAATATACTCAGGGCTAGAGGCGGTGATCTTAGACCTTAAACCTTGGAGGTGCTTTCAAATAACCTCCGTAGAGGAAAGGTAATCTTACATTAACAGCTTCGAGAAGCGATGTAAGGTACATAGGATTTTCAGGAGCAATTTGGCCATCACGTCTGAATGAGCTTTATCTTATATCTCACGACTTTGTCAATCAATCATTCTACCTATATTCAGTTGTAATTGTACCAGCAGAAGTCGATTCAACGAAATCCTATAAAAAAGGATCCTCTACTTCCTGGCTTGGCACCTCCCACCTCCCACCTCCCGCTACCCCTAGACCCACCCGGGCCACTCGACTCAACCCCTATCGCCCTAATAGACCCTCCAGGCTCTGTTGGGTACAAGGGCTTCACTTTTTGACCAATTAATTAGACGGAATCGGAAGTGTGATTACTAAGAGTCCTATCAAATGAGTCTGCCTTTAGTCTAGCGCACCTTTCGGGTCGCCAGTACCTCTCCCCCTCCCCTTGAGTTTTCATCCACCTCACTCTTACTACTTTTTATATATAAAGTTATACCTAATGCTATGTATAGGTCTTACTATATACTAGTCATAGTCCTATAGGGTTTAAATTGTAAAAATTGCCCTAGTGACCATAGCGTTATACCATCTTCTTCTCTATACTGCATTACACTACCAAACAAGACTTTGTACAAGCCGCAGGGGTGATATATATGCACGGCCACTGATCCCCAAACCTGGGTCCTAGAGTCTCGTGGAGAACAGGCATATTCCATGAAGAAGAAGAGTGGTGTACGGACATAGCACGGCCCAAATATGATTGCCATGTGGTTATTTGTTATTACCGTAGAACTAGTGGGTATCAGCGAAGTAGATATGGATTGTGTCGTATCTTGTAGCTTATGATTCGTTGTACCTTTCCAACATGAGACCCTCTTCAACTATTGAAACCTCGGAAAGATAAGACAGAGCTCGCATCTACGTTCGCGGTAGTTGCGAGACTATGATGACAATGAGAGAATGGCTTGCTTGCCTTGCCTTGCGATAAGAAGGCGGGGAGCTGATAAGAAATATATATGGAAACATACTTCGACAGCCACCACAATATATCCCCGATATACAAGCCATCTTCCAGGCCTCAAAGTCCAAGATTGTTAAATAAAGCCCAGCAGAAGAGAACCTCGCGGGCGGTAGCGCCCAGTATTTCAAGCTGATTGATTCATACCATCAGCCATTTCTTCCACAATATCCAACCCAAAGGCACTGCGACAATCAGTGTCTACTCTCAGAGTAGTACTCTGAGGGTAATCGTCACATTGGGGACTGGACGTTGATAACGGTGACGGAGGCGGTTATTCTTGGACTATTTCTGTCCTCTAAATACAGATCGAGGTGGTGCTGGGAATCGCTGTAGATCTCCTGCTAAATCTATAGCTTCTACTCGAGTATTAGTTTTGATAATAGTCAACAATTTCGCTGCTTTTTTATTCTGATTTTGACAAAAAAAAAGTAGGTTTGTTGGTATATCCGAGATTGATGATATACACTTATGAAGGAACGGCTGGGATTATGAGCGTCCGTACGATATATGTATGGACTGTAGACTTTTTAGACTACTTCTCATAATGCCCTCGCTTATCCTAGATGTAATATGGTATATTTTGATTTCAAGGACTCCAATAAATTAGCGAGACAGCTCTCACGATTATCGGAAGCTTCAAAAACATGTTCAGCCACAACACCACGATGAAAAAATCAAGCCACGTACGGAAAACCCCACATGATCTTGGTCTATTTTTATATCTCAGCCTTGGACAGAACTCAAATCAATCCACGTGAAAACTCAGCTGACCGAGCTGAGTTGACAGCCTCGCGTCCGGCATGACCGAATCACTTAATGTCATTGCGCTTATTTCAGGGGGCAAAGACAGCTTCTTTTCTATCTTGCATTGCCTTCAGAATGGACACAAAGTCGTCGCCTTGGGCAATTTATATCCAGCTTCTGGGTCAGGGTCAGGCCGGGGGGAAGTTTCGGGCGAGGCAGACAGCGACGACGAGCATGATCTCAATAGCTTTATGTACCAGACTGTCGGCCACACCGTGATCCCGCTCTATGAACAAGCGCTCCAGATCCCGCTGTATCGTCAACCAATTGTTGGTACTGCCGTGCAGACTGCTGTTAGTTACAGCCCTGTCGGTACGCTCGCGAATAGTGCGACGGCGAACTCGGAGCCGGAGTTGGGCGAGCTGGACCACAGTGAAGATGAGACCGAATCATTAGTTCCTCTTCTGAAGAGTATCATCGCTAAGCATCCAACTGCAAATGCTATCAGCACTGGCGCTATTCTGTCAACCTACCAGCGGACTCGAGTCGAATCAGTCGCCTTGCGACTGGGTCTCACGCCCCTTGGATTCTTATGGAAGTACCCAACTCTCCCTCCGGGGTCCCAGCTGTCACTTTTGGAGGATATGGAATCTGTTGGACTTGATGCAAGACTCATTAAAGTGGCAAGTGGTGGCCTCGATGAGAGCTTTCTTTGGCAAAATGTTGCAAGCGCGCCTGTCATGAGACGGGTAGAGCGGTCTGTGAAGAGATTTGGAACTGATGGGGATGGGGCTGTCATTGGAGAAGGGGGCGAGTTTGAGACCATGGTGATTGATGGTCCTAGAAATCTGTTCAAGGGAAGGATTGAAATCCAAGAGCAAGATAGGCGAATAGTCAGAGAGGGTGGAGGTGCAGCCTGGTTACGGATTCTGAAAGCCAAAGTTGTTATGAAAACAGCAGGGGAAACTACAGAGGAAGGTTGCCGAATACCAGGCCTTCTTTCTCCAAAGTTCAGCAATGTACTCAAGGTTCTCAAAAGTGGCCTAGAGGGTGCTGGCACTCGGATCCCAGTAGGATCGACCAAGACAACGACGATATCAAATGCACAACCTCATATAGTGTCTCCTACTCTCAAAGAGCAAGAAAGCTTGATTCACTGGACGCCCACTTCGACAGAAACGTTACAAGGGCTTTCAGTAATCGAAGAGGCCGCAAGTCTTGTATCAGAAATCAGACAACACCTCAAGACCTCCTCTCTCCAACCTTCAGACATAGTCTCCACAGTCATCATCCTCCGGTCAATGGCCGACTTCGCAGCTGTGAACAAGGTAAACCCCCTCCCTATCCACACAACCTCTTCCCACCCTAACAGCCCACCAGATCTATGGCACCCTCTTCACGACCCCCAACCCTCCAGCCCGCGTAACCATCTCCAGCGGCTCCCTCATCCCCCCCTCCACCCACCTAACCATCCACCTCACCCTCCACAGACCCAGCCCCCAAGAACCAGCACGCAAAGCCCTGCACGTACAGTCACGCTCCTACTGGGCCCCCGCAAATATCGGTCCTTACTCCCAAGCAATCTCCATCCCGTCGCCCAACTCCAACTCCAACTCCACCATCTGGACCGTATCCGTCGCAGGCCAAATCCCGCTCATCCCGCACACCATGGCCCTACCACCCAGCACCGATACCAACACCTCGAGCTTCGCCTTACAAGCCGTCCTATCGCTCCAGCATCTCTGGCGCATCGGCACAGAAATGCATGTAAGCTGGTGGACAAGCGCCGTTGCATTCCTACCGCGCGCCTCAGATTCCCAGCGCGCAGTACTAGCTAGTCGAGCGTGGGAATTGTTGCACGAGAGAGCTGGGAGTGACGAGGACGAGGACGAGGAAGAAGATAGGGATCTCTGGGTCGAAAAACATTTCGCGGGGATGGAGAGGAGAGGAGAGGAGGATGCGAAGAGGGAATTACCGGATTGGGAGATGGTGAAAGGGGCAGTTGAGGGCGCACCTCCTTTCTGGGCGGTGGAGGTAGAGGAGTTACCGAGAGGGGCGGCGGTCGAGTGGCATGCTCATCTGGGGGTTGTGGGTGGGTTTATTCAGGTAAGCTCATATCCATCTATCCATCCATCCATCCGATACACCAGCAATGACTCCATTCATCTAAAACATCTACTAACATTGCTTGTATAGATATATCCCATAATCCGCGATGAGGGTTGCACAATTCACCAATGCGGGTTCGGTGGTCGATTGCGTTCTGTTCTCATGGTCGATTACTCGAGTAGTAGTTCAGATGTCCGCGAAAGCTTGAGCAAGGGGCTCGGAGCCCTGGGTCTGAATTCTGCATCGGATATTGAGGAATATGCTTCCTGTTTAGATGTTTCTATCGACGGTCTCCAGAGCTCGCGGAGGTTTAGTGGTGCTATTCCTTGTCGAAGTATTTGGGATAGTTCAGGGGATAGACTTGCCTTGGTTTTGTTGTTTGATAGCTAGGCATAGTGAACTCTAAAAGAAGTTATACAGTTATACACGCCCTGAATCTTAGACTATATTTAATTGGACTATGAAGTGAATATTTAAATCACGACTTCTATGCGTGTGAGAGTCCTATTAAGTTCTTAATTTTTTAAGCTATATAATTGACACATGAAGCAGCGCCGATCTTTAATGTTTCACATCGAGTGTAAATTTTACACTTCTTCTGTCCAGTACGCGCCCCATTACCAACCCCCTATCTTTCCCGCGATACCACTACTCTCCTCGATCTTCTTCTGCCCTCCTCCGCTCCTAGTAGATTTCTGCTGCGCAGCCTCGTGTTTTCGAAGTTCTTCCGGGACGCGGGAGATTGAGCTCTTCGTCAACATTTGCTTCAAGTCATACATGTTGTCTGCATCCTCTTTGCCCAAGAAAGTGATGGCAACACCACTCTTGCCGGCACGACCTGTACGACCGATACGATGCGTGTAACTCTCGATATTGGTTGCCATGTTGAAGTTGACCACAAGACTGACGTCTGGTACATCGATACCTCTTCCTGCGAGATCGGTGGCAACCAGAACATTTGTCGCTCCAGACCGGACGGACGCCAGAGCAGCCTCACGCTGGTCTTGTGTCTTGCTACCATGCAAAGTGACTGATGAAAAGCCCATTTGCTTGATATCTCGAGCCACAGCATCACAATTTCGCTTGATATTGACAAACACAATGATAGGTGGCTGGAACTCTCCAGACGCAAGGATCTCGTTCAGGCGCTTCTTCCTCTTATCCTCCCCGGAAACGAATTCGACACGTTGCTCGACAGTCTCTACAGCCTCTCCAATGTTACCAATGGTGACGATTGCTGGTCGTCTCAGATATTTCTTCGCTATCTTCTCCACGGCAGACGGCATAGTGGCCGTGTACATCATGGTCTGTCGATACCTATCCTTCCCACCTAGATGTCGACTCATTGCTTGAGGGTCCTCTGCATCATCTGTATCAGGCTTCTCATTGCCAACGGGGAGCGCATCAAGGATCTTGTTGACAGATTCCTCGAAGCCAAGATCGATCATACGATCAGCCTCGTCCATAATGACATAACAGCACTGTCCCAAAACTAGCACCCGTCTTTCAATACAATCTACCAAACGACCTGGAGTCGCGATAATGATCTCGGCACCATTTCGCAAATTGTAGGACTGTTCCTCGATTGAATGACCACCGACGATACTGACACAAGTAAAGCCGAGAGGAGTCGCAAACTTCCGAGCTTCGACCTCGATTTGTTGAGCCAATTCACGGGTAGGTGCTAAGATGATTGCATAGGGTCCATCGTTCTTCGTGAATTCGTTCAGAGGTGGCAATTCAGATATGTAGACCAGTAGAGGAAGTAAGAATGCAGCAGTCTTACCAGAACCAGTGACAGCAACACCGATCAAGTCCCTGGCCTGTAAGGCAATAGGTATGGCAGCTCTTTGCACAGCTGAGGGCTCGTCGTATCCAACCTGTTGAATAACATCCATCAGACGTTTCGGAAGATTCGACTCTTGCCAGTTTCTCATAGGATTTGGTATCGCTCCACCTTTAGTGCTGATATTGAAATCCTCTTTAAAAATACGCCAGTCTCGTTCGCGCATATGCTCCAGCTTTTTCTCGCTCCAATGCTTGTCGAGAGAGTTTCTGCCCGATGCATCTTCTTTTCTTCGTCGTTCCATATCCAGCATTTCTTGTGCCCGTGCCTTGCCAGCTCCTGCATCACGTTCTTCCAGTGCTTTAGCATACTTGATTGCACCTCCTGATCCGATCTCTTCCGCATATCCACCAAGCCTTCCTCTTCCATAGAAAGTCGCATCGGCTCGAGCGGAGTACAGCGTGTCATTTTCCGAGAAGGTATCTTCATCACCATTCCAGTCAAAGTTAAATTTCTTCTCGGTCGTCCGCCGGCGCTTGTTCTTTGCCGAAAATGTTGACTTGTTGGTATCTGGGCCCATGTAACGTGTCCGAATGAGAGCAGCTTGTGCATCCTGTGCATCCCCGCCATTCGTAGCGCGCTTCTTCCCAGCCGAGTTCACCATCCAGCTCGAGACCTGCGAACCCGCCGGGACCACAGGGGGTTCCATATCACCGCTTGGTCTGTCACCATTTGAGCTGCCCTGCTGACCATTTCGACCGGATGGTTGATCGCCGTGTCGCATAGCTCTGGGACCCGTAGGCACAGATGAAGAGCCCCGACCATTGCTCTCTCGTTGTTCTGGGTGGTCGCCATTCCGGGGGGCGTAGCCATTCCGTTGTGGGAAGTTAGGAGTTCTCGCCGCCTCGAGTTTGCGCTTCTGTTCTTCAACTTCCTTTGCTCTCTTCTCGAGGGCCAGCCTTTCCCGAACAGCTTTGGATAGAAATTTGGGCTGCGAGATTAAATCAGTACATGTAAAATTAATACTAGACGCGTGTAAACATGAGAGTAATAACTGCGGGTTTGAGGAGGGGAGAACCTACCTTTGCTGCCGCTTCATCGGCCTCTTTTTTCTTCTTTAGAATATCCTCGATACTTAGGGGCCCACGATCTCGTGACGCACTGCCCCATCCTGCTTTTACCTTCTTTATTATAGGTTCTTCTGGCGGTGGTGGAGGTGGTAAATCGCTGGGAGGAGGGGGGCTGAAACTTCCGGAGGTGGTGGTGGGGGTACTGCATAATCGCTTTCTAGGCCAGACATCATCAAAGGAGAATGCTCCAGGTTGAGTGGGAGATTTAAAAAAGGATGCGCTGGAGATACGCGGTGGTCGATAAGTATGGGTGTTGGTGAAGAGCCGAAGCAAGGCTGAACAATGCGACAAGACAGGCTGGAGAAGGTTGAAAGTAGCTGACTAATGCGCTTTAAGAAATTTGACAGCCACCGCCGCCTTGCCCCAAAAAGCGGCACGCACTTAGCCAATATTTGATGTTCAATTCTGCCTGACACATTAAAAAAGCTAGTGCCGCTTTTTCAGTCCACCGCAAGACTTGACAGCCGCATATCAGAAGCACAACCTCTAAAGACTTCAACATCTAAAGACAGCCAGGCTTCACCTTCACCATGGCCACAATGCAGCGCAGCCAGTACATAAAGCTCGCACAGTCTCTACCACCTCGATTGACGAAATTTCTCGCACGATACCCACCTGCCGCCATCCTCCCGCAAACCTCCACGCCTCCCAATGCATCAACCACGCCCCTAGAATCCAGCTCCGAACTGCAACCAAGCACCAACAATGATCTACCCTACCCGTCACCCTTCCGCTCTACCAAACATGCCATAACTGGCAAATGGCACAACCCAACCTTCTCCCTGCGCCGACAAGCCGATCTCGTAAAACTAGCACGGAACCATGGCATCGAGGAGCTGTTGCCGCCTAGTGTGAAGAGTACGGCTGAGAGGATTCGGAGAAGGGCAGAGAATGGGTTGAGAGTTAAGGGGACGGGAATTGGCCAGAAGGTCAAGGGGAAGGAGAGCGAGAGGACGTTGAAGGGGAGGTATGTTTATATTTATTTATGTTTGATGATTTAGGGCTGCGGATGGGAGGATATTTTACTGATGTGATGCACTTGACAGATTGGAGAAGAGACGACAGGCTATGTTAGATATGCCGCAGATGGTGCAGACGTGGAAAGAGGTATGCTTCCCCCTTCCCCCTCGCCCGAGTGCTGGAATTGTAAACAGTTTGCTAAGGATTGGGACAGAGAGGACATGGTCGTGGATGGAAGAAGTGGCCCAAATGAGTACGATGATCTGGAAGCTGGGAAAGTGCCCGAGATGTGTTTGTATAAATATCGAGATGCATGGAATGGGCGTTGGAAGCAAGTGTATATCTATTCTGCTAGAATTTACGAGATTGGAGAATCAGATATTGTGGGTTCAGTTTGATGCACTCCTTGAAGTCTTGGAGTATCCCGTGATTTAAGTGTGGTTATATTTGGAGGTGGGTGTTGATGTTGGTTAAACTCTAGTCATACTTGGGGATCTGAATTCTCGAGGCCCTTATTTGGGGACGAGCAATATGGGACATCTCTAAAGGTTAGTGGAACTTTAATATAGAATCCCTAGGAGGATCTGACATGATAGTCCCGTTTTTTCTCATTTTTCGTTTCCTAGCGCTTCAATTGTGGTTTCATTGTGGTCTTGTCAAATATCGGACGATATTTCTCTTTTGCCGTCCTTATATCACGGAGAGCAGCGTCAAAGTCCCAACATTTATTATCATTGTGTTGAGCGAGATTCAGACTAGGATATGGCCGATGAGATGCATTCTTACAGTATGGCTTTGATGTCGTCCTCCCAACTTTTACGTGGTTCAGTGACCATGGCACAGTATCAAAGGAGGCGTGCCTAGGTATACCATTGGATACCAACTCTGAAGTTATCTCAAAAATAAATCAGGCTCGAAAGCCGGTTGCATGTTCTCTGACATGGATATTGGTCTTGAGCCTCCACCTCAAGGGAAGAGACCAGGCAAGGTGTTAGTCATCATATCAACGCTGTATGGAGGAGAGATTCCGTATTGTGTTGGGATTCGAGGTTTTGTGGCAGCGTCTGTCTGTTTTGACATGTGCATTTCACATGGCAGACGGGAGTCTTTGGTGTTGCAGGAATGGACAAGGAGACAAATCAGGGCTCGAGGATAGGCATCGTGAAGAGTGAGCTGTCGGACAACTACTGAATGGCGTTATTTTCACCACCCTAAACGGTAAAGTAATTGCTGTCTCATGACTTTCTTACTTTAGTCCAACCTCGGTAAGGAGTAAGGACGTCAAAAGGGGAAGCTCCCATGTCCATTGGCAAACCGAGATCAGGTGACATTCATTCGAAGAAGTCGAAGAAAGTCTAGTGGAAATCGTGGCTATCCGAACTCACGACGACTGGAGAGAAGTTGATCTCATATGCAGGAGCATTAATTTTGAGACTGAATACGTAGGTTTGTACAACATCATCGATCATGTGAAATGCACACCTGAGGCTGTCAAGGCGGTTAAGGCTGCCACAAACTTTCACTCAACGAAAGCCCCCTGTCTCCCAACAAAACCGATTTAGCGGGGAGATCGGACCCTACCAACGATGCATGCAAGCAGGGTCTGGCCCGTTGGCGCTTTCTGATTCGCCAATGCAACGTCAACCATCGAAATTCCTTAGGGGTGCAAAGCAAAGCATCATCCAGTTGGCCCTCTTTATCCCCTTTTCTGACCCCACAGCTTCAAGGTTGGGTTGGTCTTGGTGCAGTGCATCTGTTCCTGAACCTGCAAACTGGCACTGGCACTGGCACTGGCACTGGCACTGGCCCTGGCCCTGGGTCCCTCGTGGTGTTGGTGCATTTACTTCGGTTTACATGTGAAAGTCCTCCCTCTGAACCCCACCTAGAATTGAGGAGACTTCATCCACGAATCCTTGTGCAAGTGGTGACGATGGCAAATATTGGAGAACTTGGCACTGGGGGACCAACAGAATCGACTTGACTGGATTACGAGTACGGTGGTACGGTTACGCTTCCTCGTGAGCTGAGCAATGCAGCAGGCTATGCAAGCCTCTCAAGTAAAGGGCACTTTTGTCGCCAGATACTCTGGCGGTGAGAAGAGACTTTGGGATCCTGAGAAAAAGTTGAGAAGACTGAGGGATTTTCCCCATGTCTGTTATAGTAAAAATGGCGAGCTTTCTCCACAGATCTGAGGCAATTCGGATTGTAAAGTCGCGAGATAGTGTCCAAAGGGGATCGATCACCGCTGTCAATCCATGAGCAACTTGAGCAAGAAGTAAAAACGGAGAATGCAAAGAAGGAAAAGAGGGGAAAACATAGAAAGGATTTTTGAAAGTTGGAACTATTGAAAACTGGTTTAGTTGGGGTTGTTGTACGAATTGCTTCTGTTGCAGCAACTCCGGTGGGTGATATCGATAGGCAAGACCAACTTTACGCCCAAAGCGTAGAATCGCATGAATAGTGGCCGAGGGACTTTGCTTTCAAGCCACAAGTGCCAATAATATTAGTTAGAAGCAGATGCAGTATGAAGTATATATAATTCTACGCCCGCGAATGATAAGTTGTTGCTGTAGACTATTCGCTTTGTAGCCAGCTGTTCGAGGCTCTGGCAGTTACAGTAAAATGCTCAGATCTAGCCCCTCCCCTGTCAGGAGCAAAGGGGGTTCTGCTTTTACTCCGTACCGAAACTAGACCGCGGGAGGGGATTTCGAAATGTGGCGCGCGCGGGACAGAAACAAGCAAGAGCAAGGGGAAACCGATGGGGTGCCAAGCGAAGAACGGTGGATATCGTTGCATGTGGAAGGGGTAGGGGTTAAAAAAATACATAGATACGTCCTGACCCCAACTTGCTTCTCCTGCGTCTACCTCCTTCTCTTCCTCCACCGCCCACCGCCCCTTCTGTTTCTCCCTCAACTTCTAATACATGCCTCGACGGTGAGACGTGTCTTGATAACTGTATGTTCTTCACTTGCCACTCCCCACCCGACCAACTGGAAGTAACTTGCTCACGGTCTCACAATAGTATCACCCGCGCCCCAATTAAAAGTCTCGGTCCTAGGTCAACTCAACAAAAAATACCTCGAGGCTACTTTTCATACTTTCGAGCTGGCACATATCTCGAGTATACCGTCGACAGCCCAGAACCCTAATCAATAAACCAATTGTCCTTGCGACGCATATATCCCCCACAATCACATTCACAATGGCATCCACTGCTGTTTCCCAGCGTACGCTCCTGAAGCGGACGGTCACCTCAACCACGAATGATTCGGCCCCCTCCACCGCTGCGGGCTCCCCCAATGAGACCCCAAGACAATCACCGTCGAGTACATCTCTGTCTTCCATGTCCTCGCTGGACGATGGCAAGGAGGAGGGTGTTGGCAAACTCATTGATACATACGGAAACGTGTTTGAGCTCCCCGACTACACTGTCAACGACATCCGAAACGCAATACCCAAGCATTGCTATGAACGATCTGGATTGAGAGGCTTGGCCTATGTCGCTCGTGATATTGCTAGTCTTGCTACCACTTTTGTCCTCTTCAACAAATTCGTCACCCCCGAGTACATCCCATCTACACCAGTACGTGCAGCATTGTGGGCTATATACACTGTGGTTCAGGGCTTCTTTGGTACTGGTCTCTGGGTTCTTGCCCACGAATGTGGTCACCAAGCCTTTTCTCCTTCAAAGATCCTCAACGACACAACTGGATGGTTATGCCATTCGGCACTTCTTGTCCCATATTTCTCATGGAAAATCTCCCACGGCAAGCACCACAAGGCTACCGGGAACTTGGAGCGAGACATGGTTTTCGTCCCCAAGACTCGTGATCAGTACGCCTCTCGTATTGGCAAATTGGCGCACGAAGTTCATGAATTGACCGAGGAGACCCCAATTATGACCTTGCTCCACACAATCGGACAGCAGCTCGTCGGCTGGCCAATGTACCTTGTCTCCAACGCAACCGGACACAATAACCACGAGCGTCAGCCAGAGGGTCGCGGCATTGGAAAGTCAAACGGCTATGGCACTGGAGTCAACCACTTCAACCCATCCAGTCCTTTGTATGAAGCCAAGGATGCGAAGCTTATTATTTTGAGTGATATCGGTATCGCTATTACCGTCACCATCCTGACCATGCTCTGCAAGGCTTTTGGATTCACCAACATGCTGGTGTGGTATTTCCTCCCTTACCTTTGGGTGAACCACTGGCTCGGTAAGAATGCACCACAATGATGAATTATCCTGAATATTTACTAACATTTTCAAGTTGCCATCACATATCTCCAGCACACTGACCCAACCCTTCCTCATTACACTGCTGGAAGCTGGAACTACGTCCGTGGAGCTGCCGCAACTATTGACCGTGAATTTGGCTTCATCGGTCGCACTCTTCTTCATGGCATCATTGAGACCCACGTCCTCCACCACTACGTTAGCACCATTCCCTTCTACCACGCAGATGAGGCGAGCGAGGCTATTAAGCCTATCATGGGCCGCCACTATCGCTCTGATGTTGAGGGAGGGTCTCTCGGATTCCTCAGGAGTATCTGGAAAAGCGCTCGTTGGTGCCAGTGGGTGGAGCCATCAGAGGGAGCCATTGGAGAAGGAAAGGGTGTCTACTTTTACCGCAACCGCAACGGTCTCGGCACCGCGCCATTGAAGCTGAAGGAAATCAAACCCGTTGTCGGAAACGCTAAAATGGGCATGGTCGTTGGAGCAGACGCATAGAGACAGAAGTTATTTGATATTTAGGTTCTGATCTTTGCATTGCATTGCGTTGCATTTTATTCAACCCAGCGACTTAGCTGAGAAGGTGTTAAGGCGTCGTTTTATGACTAAAGGGGTTCTATTTCAAGCATTACATACGGCATGAAGACAGAAAGAAGAGCCGAGAAAGCTCTCAAATAGAGCTGATAGACAAGACTGCGAGAAGATCACTAGAGCTTCGTGTGTAGACCCTCACTCAAAAATTTGTATATAAACATCAACGCTTTCGTTCACTGGCGAACTGCTTCAGGAGTAGATTCGAGATATTCACGAAGGCATGAATAATATCAACGTTCTCTGCAACTCATCACCGGTACAGTGTTTCTTTACACTACTTGGAAGACGTTTTCAATTTCAAGATCAGAGTCTAGATCCATACGCCTTTCACCATTCACCTAACACCTCAACATATCTAAACCCCCCGCAAAAGTCAAACCGTTTCCTCAACCTGCATCGTCTTCCCATCCACCACGCCCTTCTCGCCCATATCCGGCACGCGTTCATGCACACCCGGCTCGACGGTTCTGCCCCCCTTAGCCTTAAACACGCCACCTGTAATGCCGCCCTTCTCAAACAAGTGATCCACATCCTCCAGGCCCAGCTGGTTCGTCTCGGGGAAGAAACAGTAGACGATGGGGACCCAGAGCGCGCAGAAGACGGCGAAGATGATGAAGGTGTGCCAGCTGATGCTGTCGATTGCGATGGGTGTTATTTGCACGACTGTGAATACGCACCTGGGGAAGGGGGCAATCCAGTTAGTGAGAATTCGCGGACCGACTACTCTGAGAATAAAAGGGATGAGGGGGAAGAAGTAAGGAATAAGCAGTAATGCAAGACAACATACATCCAATTAGTAAACCCCCCCAACGCCTGTCCCCGACTCCGAATCCTCGTCGTCGTAACCTCACTAGGATAGAACCACGGAATCGGCAACCAGCCGATCCCCAGGAAGATCTGGAAGATGAAGACGAACGCCGTCGCCGCGTACGCCGCGCTCCGCGTCCCGATGCTCAGCAGGATCGACACCATGCTGAAGCAGAAACACAGGCCGGCCGCGCTGAACATGAGCAGGGCGCGCCGCCCGTACTTCTCGACCGTCCAGAGTGGGATGAAGGACGCGGCGAGGTAGGTGAGCGACGTGCAGCCGCCGAGGATGAGCGAGAGTTGCCGGGAGAGGTTCATGGTGTTTGCGTAGACGACGGGGGCGTAGTAGTTTATCTGCGCACGCAGCGGATTAGCATTGGCATGCGGGAAATATCAGAAAGTGTTGAAAATATTCGAGGAGCCACGTGCTGGCGTCCTAGGCTCCTCGAGGAGTGAACAGAATTGTAAGTATGAGGGGGGAAGCGCGTACCATATTAGCACCCGTGAATTGCTGCATGATATTTACAGCACAGCATAGCACAATCCTCCTGAAGTTCTGTACATGGCCGCCCTTCAGCAACTCCGAATATCTAAACGGCCCACCTGCGCTCTCGAGCTCCAGCGAAGTTTCAATCTGGCGACGCTGGAACACCACCTCATCGTTATCAATGGTTGTATTGACATCCAATTCCAGACGCGCCAGGATCTCCGACGCTTCTGTCACGCGCCCCTTTTCGATTAGGTAGCGTGGTGTCTCTGGGAGCGGCAGCATCTGCAGGACGAGGGCAATGGCGAAGAAGGCTTGGAAGGTGATGGGGAAGCGCCATTGTACGGGGCCGGAGACGTACGAGAGACCGAAGTCGAGCCACTGGATGAGAAGCACGTGATTAGTCCACAGACTTTCCTTTTGAGGATGAAGATTTGGAGGGAGGTTCTTACATATGCGATACACAGTCCTACAATAGTAATTGTGCCCTGCATGCAAAGGAGGATCCCCCTATTCTGCGGCTTAGACATCTCAGACTGATACATGGGTATCGTCGAAGAATTAAAGCCATTCCCCACACCAGTCACAATCCTGCCCACCAGCAGCTGCGCCAGCGTCGTAGAAGAACCAAGTAATGCCGTACCGATAACCATGATTACTCCGCCAGCGAGAATCATTCTCTTCCTTCCCACCCTCTCGCCATAGAAGAATGCAAAGAGACAGCCCACCGCACAGCCGATATCGTAGATGGAGACGATGATGCCTTGCATGTTGGAGTCCGGGGAGTTGAAATCTTTTCCGAATTGGTTGTCTGCTCCGATAAGACCGGACATCACACCTGCTCAACGAATTAATATGTGGCATTTTCGGGAGCTACAAATCGAGTCCTTGGGACATGCCCGGAACTCTCGTTGCATGGGAAGAATTTGACATACCTTGGTCATAACCTAGTAGCAAGAAGCCCTGGCAAGATGCTGCTGTGATAGCCCAGTTAAGGGCTCTGCCCCTCATTGGGGTTCCTCCAAAGAGGCCCATTATTCGTGTAGATGACTTTTATCTGCGACGATGAATAGGCTGTTGAAAGAACAGAGTTTTGGAAGGTTGCTCTTTAACTGGAGAAAAATATCTAAATACACTCAAACGTTAGTATAAGACTCGTTCCGCTCATCAATGTGCCGTTAACAGGAAAGCACATACCTTCACACCTCTAACCTAAAGGTCTTTAACCAACGATAGAAGAGAGAGAAAATGAAGATGAATACGAACTTATAGACCAGACACAACGCGATGCCGGTCGAAAGCCTACCGAGAACTAAAAATCAGCCTCCACTGCCGTTCCCGAGGAGAGGTTTGGACTTCAGCTTCCCCACAAAAACGCAAGCCTATTTTGTTTTGTGGGGAAGCTATTGCACCGAAGAGGAAAGGATCCCCAATACCCCGACTTCACTTTTTGGGGTCTCCACGCTACCGCGGGGGTTTCTACCGAGATGGGGAAGCATGACGACGGTTTATCTCGCGTTAAGAGACTCCGGTCCGGGGACGTTTCACTAATTGAAGAGTACGGAGACTCCTCAAAAGCCGTGGAATTCTGACTCGTATAGCTCACTTGAGCCAAGTAGGAGATCATATAATGTCAGTTTACACAAATGGTGAATACTTGTAAACAGTGAAGACATCTATCTGTATGGCTAGAAATAGTATTGGGTATCATCTCATTCGTTATCATCCAATCAATTATAGACTATCCTAGCAACGGTATATATAATGATATATGCTTAACCACTAAATATCAACGCTCATATTTTGGCAGGCTTTCCTGATGTGAAGATAATCCCCGCTCTTCCAAATGATGATGTGAATATCGACTCTCATATTCACCTTCCTCAGCAAGAATCGGAGCAGAAGGCTCATATTGTGGCCTACTACCCCCTTCACCAGCATTGTCATCTTCGTCTGCAACGAATTCTGAAGGCGCGCTAGCCTCATTCATCAGCCTTTGTCGCTCCAGCTCTTGTTTATCATCGGTAGAATGAAGTCCTGGGTTTGGGGCAAGATCTTCCAGCGCTGGTGCTGAAGGAATGGTTGAAGATGCGCCCGAGGCATTCATATCTACTGCAGAAGGAGCGGCCGATGCTGATACAGCTTGAAGAGTCTCCGCATCCGCATCATATATGTCATCTTGTAACTCAAGCGGGGGTGCGGATGGCGCAGAGGGCGCGGGTGGGCCAACGACTGTCCATGACAACGAGGGACCTGGGTTATCTTCAGGTGGTTGACTAGGTAGAAGGCGCTCCTCCGCACGGCGGATACGCTCTTTTTCACTCAAGCCTTCAGTCGCATGTATTTCTGGCTGAGGAACTGGAATTTGAGAATACTCAGGTTGTGTGTACTCAGGATGAGGTTCCAGGTGATGGTCATATCCCATGTGTGAGTAGTAATCGTGGTATTGATCGTCATAAGTCTGGTCATAGTAGGGATGGGGAGTTCGCTGGTCAGTCTGATGAATGCCCTCGGCTTCCGGTACGTAGGCCTCCTCGTGTAATGGTTCGTGTGCCGTAACAGGTGTGGCGGGAGAGTTCAACGACCCATCGTTGTTCTGTCTTGTATCTGAGCTATTATCTCCGCCTCTTTTGCGAGCACTGTCAATTGTACCGACGGTGACTTCAAAAAGACAGGCAACAACGCTCTTTTCTCGTCTGAGATGGTCAGTATCCACGATATTGCCACCCCAAGCGGTCAACATATTTGGGTTCCCATCTCCGCGGGCTGCAGAGAGATTGCCGACATTTATTACTGAAGATACTCCTGGAACATGCCGCTGTTGACCAGCTAACTTGCCACCGAGGTCTACAACAACCTCAACGTGATATTTGAAGCTGATCATCTCGCCAGGAACCCCCGAGATGGTAGGGAAAACATCTTCGGGTACTCTCACTGATGCATTGACTGTTGATGTTAAAGTTGTTGGATCGACAAGGATAGGGGCCAGTGTTTGTGCAAGGTCCTTGCGAAATAAACTGCTTGATCCGGCGGAAGTGAGCGACAATCCTCCAAGTCCCGTCTTAGACTTGGGATAGTACTCTTCATGCTTTAATCTTTGTGCCTCTTTCCCTTTGATGTTCGTGAAGAGTGACAGTGGAGGAGCTGAATCGATTCTCCCCTGTCTATAAAACGTAATGATGATCCCGTGCATACTTTTTATCGCTTTGGTATGTCTTATAGAGATCTTGATAGGAAGATTGTCGCCGGGTAGACATCCAGACTTTAGTAACTCAATAGTTGCAGTTATTGTTTTCTCCGGTGCCGAACCCTTGCTACCAGTCCCTTGACTGTCGCGTGCCGACTTGGCAGAAGATGGTACAGGACCAAGCCGGAAACTGAGTCCTGTACTGCTGCTAACCGTGCTGTCTGCACTGGTAGCTGCACTGCCGGTGCTTTGCATGTCGCTTGGTATTGGGCTTCGAGGGTTTGTGTTATTGTCCAATGAACCACATTGGCTTACTGACTCGTCTGGAAGAGGGGATCCTATTCGCGCTGCTTCGCTGCCCGAGGTTCTTTCAGTCGCTTCCCGGGGCGCATTCTCTTTATTCTTGACCGTTTTCCTTCTCCTAGGGCGCCGACGTATTGGTTCTAAAGATATGGTTCGAGGTTTTGGGGCTGCTAATGCGCCAATATCCACCGTCTCGATCAAGGAGATTTTTCGATCACAACTTGACGTGGCAGCAATCGAGGTCGGTCGTACAATAGTAGCTGTGATCAAATATGAGATGGTTCCTCGTTCGAACTATGCGATTTATCAGTCAACTTGCTAGGTAGCGGACTCGGGTGAGAGGAGCTCACATCAACGCTGCTAGGCAGGCCTTTCCTGGGGAATACTAATTCGAAATTAAACTCGTAGACACCGGCATCGAGTCGCCCTTCGCCGCAAAGGGTTTGTTCGTCTTGAAATAGGGAGGCGTGGCCGTTGCCAAAGTATTGTGATTTCTTGCTATTGCTGGATGTCAAGCCGGCATCCGCGGGCAATGACTCGTTCGCCTCATTCTGATGCTTGAAAACGCGGACAAATCCATGGAGGCAAACGGTGAGGTGCGTCAGGCGTATGGGCTTAAGGACAGTGAGGACTACCGCGCCTTTGACAAGGTCTCCAGGAGAATATCGGCGATGGGGCTCTTTGGGCTGTATATGGAAGTTGGTCAGGTTTCGCGTGCTGCGGGATTTGAGAGGAGCCGTCAACCTCGACAACAGCGACCGGCTGGTAGATGTCGATGTAAAGGGCGAGGTCGTTGAGGCCCTGGAAGTGGTATTGTTATCGGTATTGGCGCACATGCTTTGCTGCCAAGATTTGAGTCGTAGTTGCCAAGGAGTTCAAGCCGGTCACACGTGAAGCCCTGACGAAAGATACGAAGCACCTTCGTGGGTCGAACCAGAGACGGCGGAACGACAGGATGCCCAGCATAAACAGTATTAATGATTAGCATGAATCGCGGGGCGTCTGCACCAGTCCAGCAACGCAAGCCGAAACTCCAGCGGACGCCAGGGGACAGCACCGCGCAGCGCGACGGTAACAGAAAACTGGGGTGAGCGGGCGGTTTGGAGAGGTCGTCCTGCAATTGTCGCAGTACACGCGTTGCGGGTTTGGGAAGGAGAAGGTTTACGGTGTGAGACTTGGTACAGTAGTCAGAGCGCTTGGGGATTGCTCTGCCGGCTATGTATGTACCTCCCTATCGTACTCGCAAATGAATGATATTACTATATTGACGGGGTGGTCAAAGAGGAGGCGCCAAATACGCTGGCCGTACAGTAAGTACCATCTGCGTTTATGGTATAGTTGGGTGTGGGGTTTGGAAGCTCGTATTCCAGCAGTACCAAAGAGGATAAATAATTATAGGGAGTGAACTAATTCATCCATCATCAACAGCATCACTACGGTCTTGTAAGTATGTAATCGTGGCTGAGCTTTAGTCGTTCGTATATCTTAGGTGGCACACGCTCCGTAATCGACTCGTACAGTACTGTATAGTGCTTTCTGTACCGCACTTTACTCTTGCGGCAGCTCTGAGAAGCACAAACCTCCTGTCAAAGTCGCGATGAGGGGCACACGGCACGGCACTTCTCTCAGATACCGTAGCATCACGCCCACGCCGTCGCCCACGCCAACGCCCACCGACCGTACTTCTAAAAGAAGCTCGCTCTTTAAGGAAATCCTTGTGGACTCCCCTCCCATTCTGATCTCCCCTCTCCCCTTCTTGCAGCGTGCATCGGCCCGCCCAGACCCCGGAAAGCTTGATTATTCGGCAACATGCCAATCCAATTGCGAAGGATACCACCAAGTTGTCGGCGCTTAGGATCCCGTACCCGTACAGTACCCCGCCCCGCCTCCACGCACTGTCTTTCTCTCCTACTTCGTACTCCGTACACGGAACCACGGAACGCAGATGCAAATGCCCCCTTATCTGATCTGATGAATATATCGATAAAAGGTCGCCATACATACCTAATTAGGTAAGGTACGCTTCGTTCTGCAGCAAAATGTCTCACTGCTGAATTCAGTATCTCCGGAAGTTCGGTCTGGTCTCCTAATCTGGATGAATAACTGCGTTGTACTCGACTAGCTTCAAATAATAGCAATACTGTACTGTACCTGTTTAGCAATACATGTTGGCCATAGCTAGCTGATACAAAGGAGCTGTGAGGATGATGCTAGATTATGTGTATCGTAATCCTTCTCAAATCCCTTCAAAATTCCACGTACATAATTGTTGATGCCCTTCGTGCTCAGGCTGGGGCACAGAGATCCTTCAAACCCTCTCCAACGACGTACTCATCACCACAACTCGTCTGCATCGTGGCGGCAACCTGAGCGCGATCCCCAAGGATGTTGAAAAGGAATGATTGCATAGCCTCCACATTATCAGTCCACTTGATAGCACAATCCTTTGTTCTCTTCGTCTCCTCCATTTTGCGTGAAATCTCGGCCGGGTCATTGTCGCTGTAGCAAGCCAAGTCCTTGTCGAGGGTTTCCATCTCCTTCAAGAGCGTCTCGTGGGCCTCCAAGAGGGCTTTCCTGTCCATGCCATTATCCACCAGCATCTCGTCATCCTCATCGCGCTTGGCCATCTCTTGTTCAATCTGCTTCTCCGTCTCGGCGATCAAAGCCATCATCTTGCTTTCTTCGGCCCTCAAGGTGTTGATCATGTTCTCCTTGCTCTTCTTAGCATCCGACATGAAGCACCAGTACCAATTGCCGCTGCCGATTTTCTCGACTCGGATGAGGTTCTCGTCTTGAAGAGCTTGAAGGTATTCCTTGACTTGCATCGAGTTGATGGATGCGACAGATTGCACCAACTTCTCGAGCTCTTTCAGAGTGTAGACATTCATCGATTCTCGGAACCAATTCAGAATCTTTGCCTGTTTGGCGGCGGGAGGGAGATTCTTGGGTGCCTTCAAAGTTGTGAGCATATCGATCACCACTACTTTTGGGTGACTTACCATCGTTTGTTGATTCTTGTACTTGGTTTCAGAATTGCGTTTTGATGTTTTGAGAAGAGTCAAAGAGTTGCGCGTGGCGATGTTTTGATGTTGCGTTGGGATGAAGTGGAAGCAGTGCCTCAATTGCAGGAGGTTGTGGTGAAGCTAAAGGTGAATGCAATTCTGGCTGAAGAACATTGAAACCCTCCATCTGTCAATTCGGATCAGAATCCTCTCAACAGAGTACAACTCAAAAGCCTTGGGTGCACTACCATTGCTTATTTCTCCCTTCCGGTCTCATCGACACTGATAGTATCCCAGCAGTCATACATCGCAAAACCCCTATCCAGTGTAGAGTGAGTGACTTCATTTCTTCAAATGAATTTCACTCATTCCATGATGCCGCATGCTACCGCTTGAACTTTATATCCAAATCGAGAAGCAGATATGAATCTTGTTGCACGTCGCAGCACTATGCTAGCGTTTTCCATCAATAGGGCAATACCCTATGATTCAATCCCGCCTATCTAGACAAGTGGATCCTTCAGATACCTACCTTAGGTAGGAATAGCAAACCAACGGCTAGTGGTATGAGAGGTGCGACATGCAACAAAAAGAGATCGCCCCTTTTCTGTCCGCTTACACTCTATGAAGCGGCACGAACTCATTTGATGGTCATGAAGTAAGTCATTTCATCTTTTTATATCTAGCAGCGTGATCCTTACCTCCTACCTGGGCATTCATACTCAAGCCCGGATTACGGGGCAAGATAGAGTAGACACCATTCTACTCATCCATACACATGCCTGCCCTCAAGGCGATGGGAAGTGGTACCAGACATCTAGTGATCTATCTCTATTAGCTTAGGCCCGGTTTCCCGAACGTATTTAAGCATACTTTGCAGGACACATCATCTGCTCAAAATTATTAAATCCAACTCAAACGAGTAGCCATTGAGAGGACACAGTGCCAGGGTAAAGGGGAGGAAACGCAACATCATGTGATGCGCATAATCTGGATAATTGTCAAGTGTATTCAGGATAATAACACTTAGCCCTTCGATGTTGAAAGCCTAGTGGAAGCAAACATGAGAGAAAGTAGGTATATGGAATGTATAAAGGCTAGGAGACATCTTCCAGCTCTATATATCTCAAGATCTGCAAGACATTTTACGCTTATACATATATTCATGATGAAGTTCCTCGCATCATTCGTTGCCTTTTCTTCCCTGGCAAACGCACACTACACATTTCCAGCGCTTATTAAAGATGGCGCTGCAACGACAGACTGGCAATATGGTAAGCAACCAGTATTATTCATTCCAAGCTAGTAGTGTCAATAAGTCGGACTTCGGTTGCGCTTTTGAAGTGTTAAGAAACGCAAGCACGACCTCTTCATCTCATTCCATATTATATGTCCACTTATTCCTTCCCCATGCCAAAGAAGGCAACTCACAAACCACAGTACGCCAATGGACAGGTTACTACACCAACAGTCCCGTCACAGACGTCACCTCTCTAGACCTCCGCTGCAACGTTAACGCCTCCACAGCCAGCTCATCAACCCTCGCCATCCCAGCCGGCAGCACCATCGGCTTCACCTCCAGCCCCGATATATTCCACCCCGGGCCCCTCCAAGTATACATGGCATCAGTCCCCTCCGGCCAAACAGCCGCAACCTGGGACGGAAGCGGCACCGTGTGGTTCAAGATTTTCGGACAGGGCCCAACCTTCGGCACGTCGCTGACTTGGCCAACGCTAGATGCTACGCAAGTCAACTTCACGGTTCCTGCGTCGCTCCCTAGTGGCGAGTACCTGCTCCGTGTTGAGCATATTGCACTGCATTCTGCGAGTAGCGCGGGGGGCGCACAGTTTTATATCTCGTGCGGACAGGTCGATGTTACGGGTGGGGGAACCGGGACTCCAACTGATTTGGTGGCATTCCCTGGTGCATATAAAGCGACTGATCCTGGTATATTGATAAATATCTATTATCCTGTCGTAAGTTAAAGCTTTTGTCCTCGACAATCATAGGAAGAAGGAGTGGACTTAGACTAACAAATTTCCCAGCCTACCTCTTACACTTTGCCTGGGCCATCGGTATATGAATAATTGCATTAGTACTTGGACTTTCGTTTGGTTTGAAAGCGGAAGATGAGGCGGCTTTGGGAAATTCGGAATCTTCTCTTTGTTTATTCAATTTTAGTTCTGAAGCATGTAGAAGTTTTCGTAGTTGGTTGACATAACTTTTTCGAAGTCCACGAACTCTACCTCTCACGGTGTTTCACAACCCACGACGCTCTTGAAGCTACCGAGTATTTGCTATTGTCTGGAGGGGCGTTATATATTGTAATTATCCTTATATCGGACAGCTATGGAGTCACTGCTTCATTAGATCCACAGAAAATGCTTTCGCTGCGACTATCGTCTACAACTCGCTTTTGATAGTCTTCCCCTCATAAGACTCCACCCACTTCTTGACGTCTTCCCTGTCCCGCGCAAGCCAGGCACTCTTTGCTCGGATAGTATCCAAGCTTTGCGCAAGGCTTTGATCAAAACCTTTCGTACTCTTAGTATCGAAAAACTTTTGAATTCGTGCTATATCAGCCTCCTTGGTGAAGCCCGATGTGCAGATGGTCACGATTGATCCAAGCATAGAAAGCCCAGCTGGGAATTTCGTCGCCAATTCATCAAAGTTTTCAGTCAACCAGCCATACAAGGCTTCAACGCCCTGAGGATGGGTTCGTAGTGCACTAATCGGGAGGTAGACATCTTGCTCCTTGACTTCGCCTCCAAAAGGAAGACTCAGTGTACGCTTGATAAGCTCGGGATCCTTGGCCCGGCCAAGACAGCGAAGTGCAGTGTTACGCTCGTCACTGTTTTTAGAGTTGCGATAAGTATCAATGATGACATCGTACTATTATGGATTAGAAAGGAACGGCAAGATACCAGGGGAACATATTTACCTCTTCCTTTCCACCATATTTCAACGCCATTCCAAACACACTGCCTCTAATATTAGGATGTATGGCTGACTTATCACCTGCCGCAAATTTCGCCAACATATCTTTAGCGGCTTTGATGATGGTGTTATCCCCAGACAGGCCTGCACTGCCGAAAAGCATTGCCTTGAATTGTTGGTCAAGGTGGGAGTCGCTGTCCTTAAATTGCCAACCAAACCCATGGGCTAAGCCGCTAACAAGGTCTCGCTGGAATGTCTCAAGGCCATCCTTAATCTTCTGGTCTTCGAACATCCAAGCACCTTGGATCGTACCAAGGCGAGAGAGGATTTCGTTCCATACCACGAATTGCTTCTCGCCATCAAACCCCTTTAGTAAGTTCAGTACTCCAGATGTCTTCTGATATCCGGATGCCGCAAGTGCTGCCGCATCAGCAATCATACCCGCACGATCCTCAACACTCAACAAGCCATCCTTCGCAGCTTTTCCAAGCTTCTCTAGTCGTTCGGGTGTGTATGAGGTTCGGTAAATACCAGAGTGATCAGCGTTGATCTTGAAGAAGTCTAGATCTGGGACTTTGTAGGAATCCTCCCGCTTCGTTAAAACAAGTTCCTCGTCAAGACCATCTTTCGTACGGAGACCCAAAAATACTGGATAGAGCACTTTGTCCTCTTCTGGCTTCACATCTGCAGTGCGTAGTAGGCGATTCTGCTTCACGTGGATGGTGTTGTCCTTCTTGTTCTCGGTGACAGTGACGACGGGATATCCAACAGCCTTGGTCCAGATATCCATAGTCTTCTCCAAATCCTTTCCACTTGCCTTACTGAGCGCAGCCCACAAATCACTAGTCTGGGTGTTTCCGTAGGCATGTTTCTTCAGGTATTGGCGGATGCCCTCCATGAAAACATCTTCCCCGAGATATTTTGAGATCATTCGAAGGACGCAAGAACCCTTCGAGTAAGATATGGCATCAAAAATTTGATTCACCTCATCTGCTCTCTTGACTGGAACCTCTATAGGATGACTGCTGCGCAGAGAATCCAAAGAAAGTGCACCTTGCAGAGTATCTGTGACGTAACTTTCCCAAACTTTCCACTCGGGGTAGAAAATGTTGCACGAGTACCACGACATCCAAGTTGCGAACCCTTCATTGAGCCACAGACCATCCCAAAAGTCCATAGTAACTAGATTACCAAACCATTGATGAGCGAGTTCATGCTGAACTGTTTCCGCAACTCTTTCTTTGACAGAAGCACCGCTAGTCTTCTCATCAAACATGACGTCGACTACGCGATAGGTGATAAGACCCCAATTCTCCATTGCACTATTCGGCACTGTCAGTAAATCTGTACGAGTACCTCGGCGAGAGTATATCTTACCCGGCAGCAAAGTCTGGAATAGCAACCATATCCTACATTTCGAATTAGATAGACACTAATAAACAAGTATATCACATACCATTTTTGGGAGAGGAAATTCGCTGTCGAAGGTCTTCTCGTAAAATTCGAGAGTACGAGCAGCAAGCTCCAAGGCAAAGCGGCCATGCTCAATATCCGAACTAGGGGGTGCGTATACTCTGATAGGGAGCCTGAACTTGTCGGTTTCGATGTAATTCAGCTCTCCAACGATAAAGGCTACCAGATAAGTAGACATTGGAGGAGACTTATTGAACTTGACAGCTTTCTTAGTTGTACCGCTGATCTTTGACTGAATATCAGTTTCCGAAGCAACGTCCATGTTACTCAAGCAAGTTAGATTCTTGTCGGCAATCAAAGTGACTGTGAATTCTGCCTTCAAAGCGGGTTCATCAAAGCATGGAAAAGCTCTTCGACAGTCAGTTGCCTCCATTTGAGTCGTGGCCAGGGTACCTTCGCTTCCATCCGCATTCTTGTAGGTAGAACGGTAGAAACCGGCCATTTTGTCATTGAGCTGGCCAGTGAATACCATCTGGAGTTGTGCCTTGGATCCCTTTGGTAGGGTCTTCTCGAATCCAACTTTGGTTGTTTGGGTAGTCTCATCGTAAGAAACCGCGGGACTGGAGCTTTAGTAAAGAAAGCTTGTTAGATATATGACCTCCCAACGTCTCGGCCATTTACTAACCTGATGGTTTGCGATCCAACAATAATCGATGTGCTGTGGATGTCGAGCTCTAGGGTGTTCAAAGAAATTGAGGTAGTATCCTCAACAACGTCTAGGTCCACGGTGATCTTTCCCTCGTATGTGAACTTCTTGAAATCCGGCTCTAAGGTAACGTCGTAGTGTTTCGGCACTACATTGGTAGGTAATAGCTCTCTGCCCTTAGACACGTCTACCCCACCTGCCTCTACACCCCCCTCTCCGTGAAGTTTACACATGTTGTTCCGCCTGTATGAACAGTGTCGAACCGAAATAGCTGTGGGAGGAGTGTATGTAAGAGGAGTCGATATTCGAGGTTGTCTGAAGGTATTTTGGAGACTGCGGGTTGCTGTTAGCTATGAATGTTGAATCCAACGGCTGGTAGTAAATCAGTAGGGAGACTAGAAGCTATTCAATTCCATGGAGTGCCTTCTGATAGCTTCTGCTCAAACAAAGGGATAGAACAGACATACGCAGGCTTCTGAGAAACGTGGCTTGCGGGGCGTAATAGTGTAAAAGCCCGTCTCTGGGTTCTGGGCGAGACAGAAAAGACTACTGGGCGTATTGTATTATAGGTAGGGCGAAAGATGGCTGAGTGGAACAAAGAAGTAGCCACACGCATTGAAAAGGAGGAACGGGAAGGAACGACCATTAGTACAGAGAAGAGAAGACTTTCAAAGAGAGCGGAAGGGGAAGGTGGGGTAGGGTTGATTGGAATGCGTTACAGTAGTTAGTACAAGTATGCAGGTGCGATCTGGCACAGGTGATCCAAAACCAAGACTCCGTCTCCCACCATCTCACTCCATCCCTGTCCAACGGAATATTGTGGAGAGAGCTTGAGTACAGTACGGTACAGTACAGTACAGTAAAAATATGTCTCTTTTGGACTAGCGCCAACAAGGCGGTGAGCAAGGGCTCAAGCATTTTGCTAAAGTCTTTTAGAAAATCTGGATTCCTTTCCTTTCATAACACAGCAACATCAGTTCTTCCAACACCGTTCGATTACTTCTCTACGACGTGTTTGGCGTTCTCTGAATATCTATTTGGACGTTGCAAGAGTAATTATACCACAGGTTTGAGGCGACCAATAGCTCTCGAGCACTGATTGGAAGTCATAGGAAGCTGGTACATCTTGATATTGAAAATGCAGCTCTATTTTCTTCAAGTAGTTTCATCGAGGGACACAGGCAATCTCTCAAATGATTGTCACTCTGTCCTGCGTTACCTTGACCCTGAAATGCATGCTGCATGCTTTACGACTGTCGGGAATCCTTGGTTATGACCAGTGTTACCTCAAATTGCCTCACCCCAGGGCCAGGCACCAAAGTGACGCGGAGTGCGAGAATCATAATGCTTCCTTCAGGTCATCTGTGTCTTCTCCAGTATCTACAGGCTTTATGCCCTCCTCGATGACACCGAAAAGCACCTTTAGCCACAGACTACATCCCTTGCAACCCACATTGAGTTCGCCGTCTTCTGCAGCTTCTTCTAAATCCGTCTCCTTGATAAGGAACCCGCGCTCATCACCACACCTGCAACTCCTATACCATTCCTCTTGTGCTTCACCGAACTCGAGATCGTCTAAATCCACCGTCTCAACCCCAGTGCGGAACGCTTGCTTTCCCTTTTCCCCTGCTGCATTTGCACTATTGTTCTGCAGCTTCAGCTCCTTGTCGTACTTCGCTCGAGACTTGCCGTCTGACAGAATACTGAATGCTTCCGATATCTGATCGATAGAATATACGGTGTGTTGGGAGGTCAAGGTAGGTTTCGGTGGGAGCTGTGACTTGTCGGGGTGGTTTTGGAGGAGCGCTCGACGATATGCGCCTCGCAGGGTTTGCACTGGGATAGTAAAATCATTTCGGATGGTTTCCGGAAGACCTAGAATCTCGTAGTGCGTTGGTATGTTGGTCATCGATCCATCTGACGCGGTTATGTTACCTCTACTTTTTTGAATTGCAGAGCTTGTTGAACTCTCCAGAAACCAACAGGCAAAAAGTTTTAAGCTAGAGTCACGTGCAAATATGCCACAGGCGCGGGGTACGAAGCGTGGAAATCTTCGCCCCACCATGAGACTTTCAAAGACGAAGAGCATGCTATTCAGTTGGCTTCCGGCCATACACTACCACCACCGGTAAATATGCATGAATGCTCTTGTTAACAACGTCTTTCCGCACCTCCGCCGTAAGTTCTAGGACTTTCTCTTTTGTGAACCCCGCACCTCTTGTCAAAGGTGCCATCGAGAGACTTTCCAAAATCCTCAACAAGTTCTCTTGCATATACCGTCCAAGAACCTTCATCCTCTCACCTTTCGGCCATGTATTCATAGGCCACTGAAAGTGGTTCTCAACCACGTCAACGAACCCCGCCTCCTCGAGAAGCCTAACGTAGTCCCCGCTATGTTTCCAACATGTTCCGAGCATAGCAGCTGCATCGATGGTAGTTGTTAGCCAGTGATCCAGCGAGGTTCCTTGGAGTGTGTCGTCAATAGCCCGCAAAGGTAATATAAGATCCTGAAGCTCGAGATAGCCGCCTGGCACGAGTGAGTTGAACGCAGATGCGATAACTATTGAAGGATCTTTGAAACAGGTCACCAGGGCACGACCGTGGATCAGATCAAACTTTTGCGAGTAGGTCCATTCGTCTTCCGCATCGTCGATTTCGAAATGGCAGTTTGAAGGCACGCTATTGGGGAATTAGCGGTCTCTGATGACAGTTTAGGTACAATCCTCACTATTCTGGTTGGATTGGGCTAAGATCGCACCCTATAACATGTGCGGAAGGGTATCGATTAGCTGTACCCATTAGTTACTAACCATCCGTTTCAAGAATTCTTTGTGAGCATACCGAATTCTATAGCCCAACTGCCAGTCCCTGTCCCGATGTCAAGCACATTTTGGGGGTTCTTGACTTGTACAAGACTCAATTCGTCGCAGAGCGTGATTAGCCACAGCTGATGTTGAAGCTCTTTTTTGGAAGTTAGTAGCTTCATCTCTTGATGGATAAGAAGTTCCTACCTAACCTATCTATCTCTAACTATCGAGACGTTAGATATGGGTTTCTAATCTAAAGCATAGGGATCCATGCTTCATACCGCATCATTTGGCATCATATATTCTACAAACATTGTTAGTAATACTGCCTATGAAGTATACCTTGATTGCTTACTGCCTTCTTTATACTTATGATATGTGCGTCCATTCTCCTCAACATAGTTATAGAAGCTCGAATTAACAGAGATGGTAGAAGTCCTATATCCTTCAGTCTCGTAGTCGAAGTTCATTCAATAAAGGCCTTGCGAACTCACTGCACTGTCATACCTCCTACCGCACTATCACCATCGTCGTTATAGTCAACCTAAATAGACTCATTAGCTGTTCTAAATACCGTAACCCTCAATATCCCTTTGGAGTCGGCTCACATTCAGATGTTGGAGGGCGCTTTCCTCGGCGCTAACCCCGCTGGTCCCAGATAACAAACTCGCAGCGTTCGTGGGGCCATCATCTCTAGGCTCAGTAGATGTCGGAGACCCTCCCTTTTGGTGGTCTTCGGTCGCCATTCTTGATAATACTGTGTATGTGTTTAGAATGCCGGTTGTTGCGGAAGAAAAATGCTAACTACCGGTATGGTTGCGGCGGGGTGTTTGGCGCGGGACGTGCCAGGAAGCTTACTTCGCAAGTCTTTTCAATGAGCTGAATAATTCGACTCTTTTGATTCTCGTTCGCATTCGCATTCGTGACTTGCGTATATAGTGATTCGCGAATCAAGACGACTCGGACCTCTGTTTCAGACTTCGCCAGGCCTTGGTTCACATTCACAAGGAGACCTCATTATTCGTCGTGGAGGAGTGATTCATAGTGATATATAGAATTTATCAAAGAGACCTGGGTAGAATCACCGATCCGAAATATAGGCTAGTATTAAATGATATAAAAATAATCTCTTCAGGAGATGGATGGTCTCCAGCCAAGCCGGCATTCTGTGGGATCCGTGGGTTATACTTTCTTACGGAATATTGATAAGGCTTGGCAAGTTAAGGGTGTAGATCTTCCAGTTTGCGCAAACCTTCGTCATCCGCTGAATAATAGCATGAATATTCACATCAGAACTTTTTTCTCCATGATTCTTGCAAAGCCAAGATATCAAAAGATGCCAATACTGAGTATTATGAGTCTTCATGACTTGCGTAAGTATGAAAAGGGCGTTTCATGAAGGTACAATGCAGTATGTGGTACCATAAGCGGCAGATATCCTTTCATCATGTTGTAGGTATTTTCTACAACCACCAGGACCATCAAATCTTGCGCTCGGGCTCGTGGTAACTTGCAGCCCGGCTCGGCTCGAGATCCCACGGGAGACCTGACCCTGACCCCCGCCGCATGCAGTTCGCAGAGAGCGCAATTTTTTATTTTGCGAATATTCCACCCTATCTCAGCTCGCACCGACCTTCATTCCCCAACCCAACGCAGCCCAATTGCTTATCCGAGAAGCAGAATGGCAGCTCCCAGATTCATGCTCGTGTTCCGCGTCCCACTACCTGAACTCGATGCCGTCAAAGCAGCCGTCTTCGCCGCAGGCGCAGGCCGTTACCCCGGGCCAGGGTCCTACACCGAATGCGCGTGGCAGACAATTGGCACAGCCCAGTTTCGCCCAGGCAGTGCTGCCAATCCGCATCTAGGGGCGGTCGGGGTACTGGAGAAGGTGGATGAGGCGAGAGTTGAGACGCTTTGCGTGGGAGAGGATGTTGTCAGGAAAGCGGTGGAGGCTTTGAAAAGGTACTGTAACTTGAGGCTACGATCCCACTTCTGGTTTATGTTTATATCATCATCATACATTTCTAATACCGTTGTTGTAGTGTACATCCCTATGAAGAGCCTGGGTATGAGGTGTTTTCGATTATGGACTTCTGATTTGAAGATGCGTATGTTTCGCGCCTCATGGAGACAAGCCGCTTTATAGATCCATTGAGCTCAGCAGGTTCATAAAATCCTTCAGCGTTATCAAAGATTTTCCGGATCCCTTGGCGTATCACCTTTAAGTGTTCCGCATTGGCAAAAGATGTTGATAGTCAAGTCTACCTTGGGTGCTACATTCACGCATCGGATCCAAACCCCAAGACCACAACCAAGCTGCTTGGTCACAAACTTAAAAAATAGGCAAACTACACGTCTAAACTTGCACTTATGGTTCTGCTACTCAGCACCTGCTATAAACAAGTGTCTCATTCAATGTTTATTGACATTTTGTATGTGCCATATATATTCAAGAAACCATCTAAACAGCTAGCCATGTACCGTAATTCATAACCATCTAAAGCGCCAGCCATTCATCTCAATGTATCATTCATTAATAAATCCCACAGCCATTCCCAGCCCTCAGAAAAGCCTTGGCGAAAAACTCTTGCATCGCAACGTAGTGGAAGAGAATACCGCCCAGTACGCAGAAGTGCCACACATTATGCGAGCCACCGATATAGTCAAAGGCACCAGGACACCATCGCTCGGGTACTTTGCTGGCGTATATACAAGCTCCAGCTACATACACCGTGATGCTCTTTGCGATGGGGAGGTAGAATTCCCACGCCCATGCTCCACCTCGAGTCAGGTTCAACTGTGCTACGGGAGCGAACCCGGTAGCACCTAGTGTGACGTAGAATGCTACGCGAGCCCAGGCCATATCTGACCTGTTGAAGGTAGGATGCCAGGGGAGGATAACACCGCCGATGCCAAGAATCGCAGTGGCGGTTATGTAAACCCACCGACTGACGGGCTCGCAGTAAAAAGCCGTGTACTCGGTCGTCATGATCGAAGCCGCGATCAGGAGCGAGATACCAGTGTAATCCACACAAGCAAAACGTTCCATGAGATTCTGATCCGCGACGCTGTTCATCGTATGCCAAATGGTACTGCAGGCCAGGCATTTGCACGCAGCGAAAAGAAAAACGGCAGCGATAAACACGTCGGTGTTTGTACTGTTTGAAAAATTGACGCTAGTGGGGTAGAAATAGAAGGCAATCGCCAGGACGATGAGGAGGCCAATTGCATGAGACCATATGTTCACCGACTCATTCGAGATATTAAACATAGATCTCACGCAATCAACCTTCGATTCCGTGAACCGATAGCCTTTGACAATATGCGGGTTTATCCTCCAAGGAACCGGGAGGTCCTCGTACTTGATAAGACCATTATCTCGTGCTCGCGCAATAGCATACTCGATATGTTCTTCCAGAGTTTCGGTAGCTTTTCGAGCTCTCTCAAGTCCCTCATCTATCACTTCGCGAGCTCGTTCGAATCCCCCATCAACAACTCTCCTTCCCTCATCCATCAGTGTCCCCGCGGCGCCCACGAAGCCCTGCTCCCGCATCTTGTAGGCTCGGGACTCAAAGTCCGTGAGTAGTTTCTCCAGCAGTCCAATTCCCTCATGGGCTTTCTCGCTCAAGGACTCCGTCGCGGTCAGCGCATCCTGATATCTCGATTCCACGGTCTCGACCATGACCTTGGCTCTCCTTCTCCCGACACCAATGACCTCCCCAGAAACCTGAGAACATCGTGCTCGCACCGCTTGTAGCGTGGCGTATGCTTTCGAGATACTAGCATCGAAAGTGACGTTGCTGTAGCTTTCGAGGAAATCTAGCCTTCGTTCGAGTTCGGAAAGAAATATATCAACCTGTAACTAAATGAGCCGTCTGCTTGTTGCTTGAAATGTTTATGTCGGCAAACCTTCAGTAGTAAGCCCTCTTCTCCATCTGTTGCATAATCGGAGCTTAGCCGTCGCGGATGGAAAGAGGAATGCCGTCTGCGGTTTATAGGTTTCTCATCCTCCGTCCCACTCGCTTTTGCGGTTGAGATATCTTCATAAGATTCCACCGTTACCGAGGGCGAAGTACAGCGCATGGTGAAGTCGTTGCGTCGTCAGTGGCGTAGTGAAGCGGGGTTGTTTGTTTATTTGTTACTGAAGCGTTGAGCAGGAAAGGACAGTAAATAGAGGGATGCGGGTCATGAATGATAGCGCAATGGCATGGTAGAAAGTAGAGAAAGGAGCGGAAGGTGTCGAAGAAGCCAATGGATACCCACGAGGAGTCTTAAGAGAGTGTCAGTGGAAGAGGCCGAGGAGCCCAATAATAGAGATCCTTCTGTTGGCGGCGATTGGCCGGCCCAACGAAATCGGATCTCGGCAAATGAATCAGCTTTTGCCAACCAACTCAACCTCGACGCTTCCGGAAATAAATATCGCTTTCTCATCTGAACTGTAATAATTTGATCCAGAGTTTATTTTTGTCAGCTGTTGTCAGGAAGATTAAGTCTTTAAACATAATAGAAATTAAAGCAGTAGATGTGTGTGCAAAGCATCAAGGTTCTCAAAAACTGTACTCTCCTGCGTGCCGAACATCTGGAATTTTAGGGGTCCTTCTGATAAGCATGTGAAATACCTTAATTCCGGCGACGCCCATTCTGTAACAATGGCCGGCCTCACGTGGTAGGTACATTGTATAATTTATCTTGGGCAAGACCTTCAAAAGAAGCATCGTATTAAATATATAATAAGTACAACCAAAACGCCAAGCTATGCACAGTAAACTTCCACATCAAGCCTTCTCCCTCCTCTCCCACTCAATGATAGCCGGCGAAATTGGTCTTGTAAACAGACTGGTATAGTCCGTGTCCACTACCTCCTTACTACCATCCAAATTCCTAAACTTGAAGGTTCTCACCATCGTTGCTGTAATCGTCAACAGCTGCACCATGGCAAACTGCTCACCAATACACCTATGCCTGCCAGCCCCGAAAGGAAGGTAAGGGCTGGAGGCTCCTTTGCTGATGAGACCATAGCCGTAGTCAAAGTGCTCTTCCTCGACGTCGTTTCCGATGACACCGCCAGAGCCGGCATCCCAGCGGTGAGGGTTCCAGTCCAAGGGGTTAGGGAAGTACGTTGGATCACGGCTAGTGCAGCCTGGTGATGCCATGAGGACGTGAGAGGTTGGGATTACGTATCTGGTGCCTGCGACGGCCATAGGTTGTTTTACTTTGCGCATGATGGAGTGTATTGGGGTATGGAGACGCAGGATTTCTTTCAGGACATTGTTATGGAGAGTGAGTTTGGCGAGGTCTTCGTATTTGAGAGGAGGGAGGTCTGAGCCGAGGACACGGATTTGTTCTTGGTAGAGCTCTTCCATGATATCGGGGCGAGCGGCAAGGCGGAGCATGATCCAGGATCCAGAGGATGAAGATGAGTGTTGGCCAGCCATTAGAAGAGCAATCATCATGTGGGCAATTTCCTTGTCGGGAACCTTGGTACCATCCTTGTACGTGGAGCTCATCAGCTGCCACATGATATCGACTTTCTCCTTCTCATTTCCAGCCCGACGATTTTTGATAATCTCCATGTATGTCTTTGCAACGCTGCGCTGAGCATGGTCGCGTGCGCGGTTGTGAGGAAGAGGGGCCCAGTGAAGCATGAAGTTGATAGGGCTGAAACCCATATCTAGATCGTGGTATAGAGCTGCGAACGAGGAATCGAATTTGTCGCGAACCTCTTTTCCTTGGAGCGCGTGGGATGCAGTGTATATAGTAATCTCTGCGATACTATCTGAAATGTTGACAGTTCCCTTCTCGCCCTTGAAGTCCGAGGAGCCCTTGATGAATTGTTCGACTTCGCCTTGGATGATTGGTACGTATTGGCGAAAGGCCTCAGTGGACAAGCCGATCTTCATGAACTGCAAAAGCGATATTAGCATTTGTGTATTTCTAGCAAATAGAGACCAACCTTCTTCTGCTCCATCAATTTGGAGTTAGGGCAGTCATAGACGACATCTTTACCAAAGACCGGCGTAGTCAAGACGGTATAAATCTCCTCCGCATTGACATCCTTCAGCTTGCCATTGAGGATGAAGTCATTGCCACTTCTCCCCAAGTACACCGTAGTCTTCTTCCCCAGCAGTATAAACGTAAAAACATCGCCATACTGTATCGAAATCATTAGCATTCATTCATTCATCCACGCGGTTCACCAGGAGTCGACTAACCTTCGCTCTGCAACTAAAGAAGAACTTGTACGGGTCCATGCCATACGTAATCGTACTGCCAATAACCGGGAACCAGTGGAAGACGACAGGAGGCTCATTGCGGTTCTTCAGCAGCAACTGGCTCAAGACATTAAGCACAACACTGCAGACGAGGAAAGCTGCGACGCCCGCAGCCACAACGACGCCAGTTCCCCTCTGCGCGACCTGCTGGGCCAACGGACCCGTAACCTGCTCGAGAAGACCCATCGTATATGCGGAGGGGCAGAATTGGTGAGAGTGAGAGTCGTTGTTGAGGGTTGCGACACGATAAGGAGGCACGACTTAAAAGGTAATTTTTCTGGGAACGGAGCTTTTAATTTCGGCCGCTATGATTGGCGCGCTCCCCTGAACTGAATTGAACTTTCACCTCCGGCTCCTTTATCTGCCGGCAACACTCTATCGTACGTTGCGATCATGAAATCAGGTAACAAATGTAAAGAATCGCCCGTTTCCTAAATAGTTTCTCTAATCAAGTTCAATGTTCACAAGGAACAAATGGAGCTATATTTCGAAGGGTTTTCGTATTCGGGTTTTGTTATGCACCTTACCCCTGTATCCCCACAAGGATGTCGCGGTGTACTGAGATTCAGGTACGAGTGGCTCGATTCAGTTGGAGCATGTTAGAGAACCACGTGTAGACCATACATTTATCGACTCAGGATGACTTGAGAATAATCAACTCTTCAACATTCATGTCAATCCAACTCTCACCGTCGTAGCGTAATCGGGCCTCTGAAGGAACTATACTTCATAATGCAGATTTTTGGCCTATCAAATGTCCACTGTTGCCATCGTACAAGTGCTTCAATATACCAACCAGTATATACCTCCCATCAACCATAGACTCCTTGATGACCCCATTCCCCCTAATACCATTCTCCCAAATCCATATTCCAATTTTTTTCACTCCATAATCTCTATCTCCTCCTTCCGCTGTGGGGCAAAATCATCCTTCCACAAATCCCATAACCTCTCCAGCTCCTGTACATACTCCTCATGTACACGATCAATTTCCTCCTGGTCTGGCTTCGATGACTGGGCAACTCTAATCGGCTTTCCAACCACAATATTCACGGGTCTCCGATACGGCATAAGCCCTACATCGTAGTTGAAAATGCCTCGTGCGTGGAAAAGCGGGACAGTGAATCCAAGCACTTTCTTGACTAAAAGTTGAAATTTATGGATCTTTGGGTGTGATTCCGAGTTGAATTGGTCGTAGAGGTCGTTCTCCCCGAATGCTAAGACGGGGACGAGGTCTGCACCTGTACGGATAGCCATCTTGACAAATCCCTTGCGGCGTTTGAGGACGAGTCTAAGGGAATAGGGTTGAGCGTCTAAAGACTCGCGAGCACCGCCTATGACAATTGTAATACCGCGGCCCATTCCCTCCTATACCAAGTCAGTAGAGTGGTCTAATATAGAGAGGCTTGAGCATACCTTATTTGGTCCTCCCTTAGAAAGTAGATTCTCACATGACTCCTTAGAAACAGAAGCTATCCCCATGGCCAGAGCATAGTCTCTATATAAAGGAATACGAAAATTCGAATCTAGCGTAAGAAGTGTATTCTTGATCCCAGGAAACAGTTGCGAGAACCCGAGAGCCTCAGTAGCAAAGGCGCCAAACGCTCCTAGGGAAAGGATGCCATGTGGATGATAACCAAAAATATATTTCCTCGTAGGAGGAAGCTCTTGTGTCCGGTGGAGTCTTGAGGGGAAGTAAGAAGCAAATAGTGACCATACAGGAAGTGACCGTAAGAACTCCGAACGATGGCTCAGAGTCCCCGAAGTTGATGCTGTCGACGTCATGCAGTAAATCATATATGGTATCAATAATGGCCAGAATAGAGGTATTGCGCAGAGAAAAAAAAACAATGATATGGATATGGCGATGCAGAGGGTGTGGGCCAGGACCACCAAGGTCTGTAGTCGTCTTTGTAGAGGTACATTTAAAGGCGCAAATCGAATGCCGCTTTGATGCCACCGTTGACCTGGCTTTTTACCGCTCGCAAGTCCGTCTTCCTTGGATGGTTTGGGAGTCACCTTGCGATCAGTTCGGTGCTGCTTCTCCAATCCAGGGTCGGGTTTTACGCTGACGAGCTTACTGCCATTTTGGGTACCCTCGACTTTCTCGAAAACGGTCGTATGATTTTGGTCGTCCTTGACTTTTGGATTTTCCCCATTTTTAACAGCATTGGTCTTTGACTTGTTATCTTCGTTTTTCTTCTCTTGTGAGTTGCTCTTTTGCCTTCGGTGCCTCTGCTTAGGAGGGATCGTGGGAGTGTCGTCCAGGCCCTGGATTGAATTAGTGCCTGCTGGTAAACCTCAGGGGGCGGACCTTACAGCTCCTGAATATTCTACTTTCGATTCCTGCCGTTCGTATTGCGGCCGTTCACCCCCCTTCGCCGTTTCCTTTTCCTTTACATCCGCACCTGTATCAACAATTCGCAGCACTGAGGCCACTGAAGCTTTATGCGACGAGGAATTCAACCATTCAGCCTCCGAGTTTGTATTCTTGCTCCTTACAGTCGTTCCGTTCGTTCCATTCGTGCCGTTCACGTGTGGTTCTTCGTGCACAGCATCAACGTAACTCTTGGGCTCCAGATGTTGTTTCTCGCGCACGTCTGGCTGAGAGGGCTCCGCATTGAGCGAGACACTCCCATTTGAAGCCATTATTTTCGGGAGTCAGTGATCAACCGACTGCAAGGGTTGCGCAGTACAAATGATAGATCGTACAGTACAAGTTGGTGTGGTGTGGTTGAGGTTGTGGTTGTGGTGCAAAACAAACGGCGTGAAACGTCATCGCTCCTCCAGCCCCCCCCATTAACATGTGATGTTGGCCAAGTTTTCTTGCAAACTAGTGGCAACACCAATGATCTTTATTACAAGGTAGTTACCTCTATATAAGTAATATTATTAGTATATTGTCTTTTCTTTTTTTCTTGAGCGTCCTCATGCAGAGTGGCATAGGGTGGTGATGGTTGAGTAACTGTTACTTCTAAACGCCAATGCCGAGGGGACTAGATGCGAAGCAAGCCTCACTTTCACTAGGGTTGACAAGCTATTTCTGTCTCTCAAGCAACGAGTTGTGAGTAAGGTCACCCAAGCGTGTTGAATGACTTGTCGCACCAATTAATTATAGAATGAATTGGTGGTGTTAACGACAGGATCTAAGCAGAGAAGCCATTGCTGCCTTGTCTTGTTTTGCCTTGCCAGCTGGTAAAGCAAGAAGCCTCTGGCAGCAGCAGTATGTAAAGACTTATAGTATACATCCCATAAAGACCCAAGCCTATTCCTGTTCCCCAATTTTAAACCGCCCCTTGAACTTAAACATACGAAGAATTGAAGTCCGTAAAGTGAGAGAACGCTTTACTGGCTCTAAAATGGCGTACTTTTGAAGATTGCCGTATAAAAACTTTCCCCCAACGCCTCTTCCACCGGTCATTGATTCATGCGAGGTTATTGAGAATAAGAAACTTTTGATGTCTTATCATTACATCACTTTTCCGCCGCCCTACGCCATGCAGAAACGACTATACGCCAAGATATGACTGACCATAGAACACTTTCGTGTATTTGCATCCTATGAAATATTAATGTTATGAGGAACCTGCCCCGCGGGTGGTTGGTGCGGGGGACTGGTGAATTGGTTCCTAAGGGAGAAGAGCTCTTCGGAAAGCCGGTTGATCTTATCTTCCTGACTCCTGTCTTTGCTCTCCATGACCTGGATTTTTTCCGACAATTGTTTGACCCTGTCTTCCAGTGACTGGACGTAGGCTAATAATCGTGTATCACCTGCGGCAAAGAGGTTGGCACTGCTATCGCCACTTCCGCTCCCTTGAACACTAGGAGGTCCGCCAGGAGCCCCTCGGACGTAGCCTTGTGAAGCTGGAACATTGTATTGAGGGGGGTAGCAGAATTATGCTGCTGATGACCACCGTGGGTTCCGTTAGGAGAAGTCTGCTGATTTGGCGTCTGACTTGACAGCGTATATCTCTGGTCCGGAGGTGCCAAACTCGCAAGTGCAGGTAGTTTCGGAACATGCGAGGTATGTGGAGATGGAAGTGATACGCCTGGAGGAGATCCCCTACCCGACGGTCGACGCCCGAAATGTTGCTGTTGAAATTGTGTAGTCAGACTCGGTGACCTTTGCCTGCCGATCGATGGATCGTGGCCAAGCTGATGCGAATGCATGCCAGATGGGCTTAGAGGCTTGGGGCTTTCAGTAATGCTACTTGGTGAAAATATCGAGCTTCCTGTTGTGTTCAGAGGCAGCGAAGAAAGACTCCCACTTGGAGCATGGTTGTCATGACCGCTGTTTTGCATTCGAGGGGAAGTGCCGGAGCTAGAAGGTCCTCCTCTATCTGCATTTGGTGGATATAAGCCTCCTGTAGACTGACCTTGCCTGGGACCTGGAGGATACGTGCTTGGTGTTCGTGGGTGTGCAGGGTAATTGTCACCACTACCCTGATTTGACCGAACATGCTGTGCTTTAATGCTAGGGAGGCTGAATGTTCGGCGTTCCTCTTCAGTCATTTCAGACTCATTCGGCTGTGTAGTTCCATTCGTATACATCACTCCATCCATAGCACTTTCGTCCCCGTCTCCATTGGAGCCTTCATAGTCGTCATCTCCACCAAAGCTTCCCATACTAGCTCTTCTGCCAGCACAACCGCCTTGTCCTTTACTGTGACGCGCTAAAGCATCACCTCTAGCGAATTTACGGTCACACTTTGGACAAATATGAGGACGCTCGCCAGTATGTAATTTCATGTGACGTTTCAGATCGTGCAATCTTCGGAATCTCATACTACACGTCTGGCAGACATACGGTTTCTCTTGGCTATGCGTCAAAAGATGGCTCTTTAGATTGTGATGACGCGTGAATTCGGTCTCGCAGTAAGGACATTTATGTTTCTTCTGTGAGGGTGATCTTGGCGCTAATTGTTGAGTTTGACCGGGCATTGGGAGACTCATTCCACGTGGAGGAGCCCGAGAAAGGGTTTGTTGACCAAGGACAGGATAGGACATCGCTTTGTTCGAAGATTGCTCATCTGGCGGAGCTTGCAGATGGTTGCTATTACTAACTCTGATGTCCCGGTTCTCTGCCTCAATGGCACTTGTCAGCGAAGCTGGGCTTGCAACGACCGTTGAGCCTGCTGTCGCGGTTGGCGCCGTGGTGCCCAAACTCGCAAGGCTTGTAATACTAGCTGGGCTTATTTCTGACTTTTCATCAAACTGCATCGGACTGGGTATAAGCACTGCATTCGCAGCTGCCGACATTCCCTCGCTCATGCTGTTTATGGCAGCTGGAACTTCTTGCGGTTTGCTCATCTCGGCCCCACCTCCTGCCATGAGCGAAGATAAAGCCTTGTGTCCGGGGTTCACGCTCATCTCAGGCTGTTGATTCTTTTGATTCTCTTGCTGTCGTCGCTGGTCTTCTAATGCCGCGGCCCCAGTGAGCTGCATTGGGGAGAACGCGCCCTTGTACCGTGGCGACTTCGGTGACGGGGAAGTGCTTAGTCCAATGTTCGTAATCGAGGACAAAGCCGTGGGATTCTGCGATTGATCAGGACGATTTCGTTTTAGAGACTTTGACCGCGTCAAATCGTGATCTGGCGGGGTGATGGTTGAGGAAACCGCCGCGATGGTGGCGGATTCTGGTCGAGTCGCACTGAGGGCGGGGACTGCGGTAGACAATCCTCCCTGCTCCGAAGCCATGAGGTATGATGCTCTATCGCCAATGTTCTGTCCGCTATATAGGAAGTGGCAAGTAGATGCAGTGAGCGCGCGCTGTGATCCTAGAGTCACTGTTCCTTGCTATTCAAAAAAGCATATCGAGTCTTTCGGGATCGCAGCGTGCGTGTTGAGAGTTAAGGAGCTTCAATCCGGATCGCAAAGGCCCTATCTTTTGTCAGAACCAGCTGTGATTTAACATCTTGAAGGTCAAGTGAATGTACTGTGAATGCGCTCCTAGCCTTGTTTTCTTGGGATCGGCTCGCGCAGCGGTAGGGTTCTGCCGAGCGGCGACTTTTGAACATAAGTCAAGTACTCGGATACAGAAACAGAAAGAGGGCTGTTGTTGATGAATGTCAAGCAGCGACCGACCGGAGGAAATTGTAGGAGTTGCGACCCTCAATGAGCTGGAAGGGTGTCGGGTCTGTCTTCCATTTGCGCACAAGTAGTGGTAGTGAAAGATCTGACAGATGCAGGTGCGGGCAGACGAGGGACAGCTGAAGTTGGTTTGCCTCTCTCTGCCTCTCGCAGTACGGAGGAGAGGCATGGGGGCATGGATGGATGGGGCGGATTTTACAGAGCACAGCCTCTTGCGTGGCTCAATTTGTGCACTACTGTACGCTACACTACTCGGTACAGATACTCCTAAGAAAGCGGAGACAGGACCGAGCAAATCAATACGGAGTCTGGCAAACCACCAGTGCGGTAGACCTACATCTACCTACCTTATAGGTACTGTAGTATCTATATTGATCTTCAAGTTATACTCCATGCGCATTAATAATTACTGGAAGATTATGCACCCTCTCTTTTGAGAACCCCCAGAGTTTTCACCCAACCTCCTTTGGGTCTGCCTCGAACGCATCGGGCTAGGATGAGGAGAGATCTGACGTGCCGACAGGGTACCGAACGAGCATGCTTGGGGCTTTGTTATTCGATTTGTCTGCCTCTCACGGTCTTCTTTGTCTTTATATATCATCCCTTTGATTTCTCACTGTACTGTACTTGTCAATAGTACAGTAGAAGCATCAGGTCTTGTCTTGTCGTGTCTTGATACTGTAACCATCTATCAATGATGCCGAACTCGGCCTGCAGCTTGACATCTCTCATATTCTCAATGCGGCCAAGACCCCGGTTCCCTCACAGAATAATGTGGTATGATGGTTTGTCCATTCCCAAAATGTATTGGACGCCACAATGTGCCTTTTAACCTCCACGCGAATGACACGCCACGCTGGCTGTGGTTCTGAGCAACAGCCTCACTATTAGTTACTAGTGGCTCAACGCAGCGCATCTATCCCAGGCCAGGTACTCTGCAAAAGCACGCCGACTTGTCCTTGCAGCGATTTATCAGTACGGTACGGTCAGTCTCCGGGTGAAAGAAAGTACTCGTCATCAGCCAAACTAGTCCTAGTGCAGCTCCCTCGAATCCGCCCTCAGGCTTACTCCCCTCCCTAGCATCAGCCTCTATAAGCCACATCAAGGCGGGGGCTTACTCCGTAAAATCCAAGGCAGCCTCAGGGGATCGTCCAGGAAAGATGTACATCTGATCTTCTCAAATGTCGTACCGGCGCCCAGAAGTCATCAGGAACTTAAGGTTCTCTCCGCATAGTGTCCCCGATGGATCGTCATCGTCATCGTCATGCACCATCTTACAACTAGGTGGAGAGCGACGAATGTGACCACGTGATCGACTTCAAATGACATGAGATGAGGTTGGTTTTAATTGCTGCCTTTGCCTTGTACTTGTAGTGGAGAGAGGCTCAACTCAGCTGTCAAATTGTTTTTTGGAACTTTATTGCCACTTCAAGTCACCAAAAGTTCTTCGCTTCGTTCGCACTCTCCCTTTTAAGCTTCTAGGCAGCTAACTACCTAGTCCCAACAAGCTTCAGCTCATCTAAACTCCAGGACCGCCTTAAATATATCGGTTCAGCCTCGAAACTAAACACTCCAGGTTAAAATAGACTTTGGTAGTTCCGATCATTTCAGGATAGCATATAATCTCAAAAGGGACTTCATGCATCGCGTGAATAATCCTGATATATAAATTTGTATATATGTATCAAAAATGAACCAAAAATGTATTCTGCAACTAGCCAGATGTAGCCTTTCACACTCTAGGAAAAGCTGCTGGTAAGATGAAGCGACCAGGCAAAGCTTTATGGTATTGAGTCTGAATCGGGTACTTTCATGTACACACAATACCTCCGTACTGCCATTATTCATGGCAGAATTCCGTCTTGGCAGATAGTACTACAACACCATTCAACTGTAATGTCTTACAGACTGAGTCAATGAATAGCACTGCTCCAACAGTCTGTTAATCTCATACAATGACTAGTATCTCTTCTGTCATATAAACTTCATTTCATTTCATTTCATTTCCCCTTGTCTACACCCATCTACTTCGGCACCTCATGAGCAACCTCCCCAACAGCCCTTCCCTCAGCCTCCTTAGGATACTCTGTAGGATAAACATCAAAGACCCCCTTCGGCGACAACCCCAACCCCCCCACCGCTCCTCTCCGTCTCCTCCCATTCCACCAGTCTCCCACCAACCCCATCCCACTCCCCTCCCTCCTCCCACCCAAAGATCCTAAAATCTGCATTCTCATACTTCCGATAGCTAACCCCGACCCTCAAGAACCCCGAATGGCTCACAACAGCAATACACTTCTCCGGTCTTTCCCTCAGCCACCTCCTCGCCTCGATACCCCTCCGCGTCAACCCATTTTGCGAATACTCATACAAGCCTTCCTTTTTCGGAAACAGGGGATCGACATCCGCCCAGTTGAATTGCGGCCATGCGGCCTCCATGATCGGTATCGCGGTCCCTGTGTCGCAGGGCTTGGCTGAGTTTTCTTGCCATTCCGGACGCAGGATCACGGGCACGCCGCGCTCGATTAGCCAGCCGAGACTTTGTTGTGCTGTTTGGAGGGTGCGGATCATGGGGGAGACGACGATTAGGTCTATGGTTTGGGCGAGGGGGACGTTTTGGCGTAGGTGCCGGGAGAGGGTTTGGCATTGTTCATTGAAGCCTAGGTCGGTGAGCTATGAGGGTTGGGGATTAGTGTCGTTTTGCTTGATTGAAGAAAAAAAGATTGGAAGAATTTGGATATTTCAGAGCTCTCTCTCGTGAAATTCGAATGAACTACCTAACGTGTTTAAAGAAATAGATATAAAAAAAACTCGGGGAATCCACTTACAGGTGGGTCATGAAGGGTATAGTCGTGTGAGGCATGTTAGCTTTGGTATTTGTGTATAATGGTGAGGGGACTTATGAGCGACATCTTATAGTGCGTCAGTTTTTATCTTGGCGATTCTTGGGGTAGATACTGACTATGAAGTGCTTGAGCATGTCTGATGAGAATGACTGTGGGAGCCATATTTTAGACTTCCCTTGAGGGGAAGGTGGCTTGATATAGGAAAGCAAGTTTGGGCCTGGGGTGTTGTGGTGAGCTGATAGCCTTTTAGTCTGGCTCCCTATTTCAGAGGTGATTTTTTCTTTGTTTTTCTGGATGTATGTATGTATGTCTTGCGAACGTCCAGGAATATGTTTACAGGCTAGCTAGCGGTGAAGCTTACAAATGCGGCTAGGCTGCCTGCCCTGCAAACCCCATAAATTGAATATATTGACGTAGGCAGTTGAGAGGTTTCCTGGTCTTCCTGGGTCTAAACGAAACTGTGTTTAAAAGATTATTTTAGTACGTTGAATGAGACAGGGCGAGTTTCGTCGAAGCAGGTCAATTGGAAGCCTAAGGGAGGGGTCTACATAGAGGGGTGAGGCTGTACTGTTCGTACGTTTGATTTTGATATTTCTAGCAAATTCAAGATAAAATGGCAGAAACAGAAGTCAAAAGGAGTAGTATAGGTACTTATTAGGTAAGACACTATATTTTCAAAAATTGCAGGTGGTAATGTGCTTGTTGAAATTCCTGGGGATCTAGTTCGAGGCTGAACGCAAGGCTGCGCTGCATTCTAACCTAGCCCGTGCGCAGATAAGCGATAAGGAGTCATTCCTCTCATCTGAAGACTATTACTATACCTTCAACAACATTTCTCTTTCAACAAGCAGCCATGAGTTTCAAACGCTCAGCCGCACACACAAGCGGCATAAAGAAGCGCTCCAAACCAGCCGCCTTCAAACGCTCATCATCCGGCACAAACCCATACTCCTCCCTCGGCCGCAGTAAATCCATCCCCCGCTTGAAATCCTCCGCCTCCACCTCTCGGCTCGAAGAAGAAGAAGACTTCCTTTCCTCTGAACGTCTTGACGATATCGGCCTCATACAAGCCTTATCCACTGATCTCACCCTCCGCGATGTACCCCAAGCAATATTATATATCCGAGGCAAAATGTGGGCTCCGATGCCCGAGCAACGGACTGGCATGAATTCCGAGCGTATAGCAGAGGTTTTGAACTTCCGCCTTGCCCTGCCGCCCCTTGTCACGGTCTCGCATTTACAGGCTTTATTGAACTCGGCGACGGCAGTGGAGAAGGAGATTGCGGAGCTGGTACGGGGAGGGGCGATTCGGAAAATTGTTGTGGGGGGCAGGGGGAATACGGGGGAGGTGTTGATGTTGGTTCGGGATTTGGAGGAGATGGTTGGGAGGAGTGCGATGGAGGATAACGTCAAGGAGAAGTTTCTGGGCGTGTTGAAAGAAAATCCTACGGCGGTGAAGTTTGAGAGGGGCATGTTTGCGGGTGAGGATGCGAAGGCTTTAATGCGTGTTGGTTTCTTGACTTCGGCTACGGCTTCCTGGACGACTACGGATGCATTCTCTAGACCGGCAGAAGGATCGAGAGGGACTATGACTTCGATTAAGAGTATTTCAAGAGCTGCGTCGGGGTCGATGGCTGCCGTTGGTGGGGATGGCGCTGTTCATGCTGCGGGGGGTAGTGGGGGAGGTGCAAAGTCACTTTCGGGGGTTGTGGATTTCTCGTTGGCGATTCCTACTACGGGGCCTTTCCTCAAGCTGGTTGCCAACGCTCGAGCGCATTTCCTTTCGTTATTGTCTAAATCGAGATATCGGGAGGCACCTGAACACTTACTCCGGCAACGATGGGATGGCGGTATCGCTGCAGACGATGCTGCTAGTGAGGCGAGAAGAAATAGGGGGGAGTTTGCAGGCGTATCACCTGGGCGAACAAGGAAGTGGAAGCTGTTTTATGGAGCAACATATGAGTGGATACTTGGCGAATGTGTTGGAGCTGGACTTGTTGAAGTCTTTGACACTGGGAGCGTAGGCAGGGGTGTTCGAGCATTATAAGTACTATCTTAAAGGGTATGATACAGCATTCAAAGGAGTATTAGAGGGAAAACAAACTATAGATACCCGGAATGAATACATATTAAAACATTGCTAGAAAGAGCAAAAGTGACAACCAAATAAGGAATTTTGATATTGAGGACCTTGCTGTCAATTATCATAAAAAGCAATTCTTGCTCCCGGACCTCTTGTTCATGCAGCACGGTTCGGAATTGTCGCCGGAAAACGTGGGGTTGTGCACAAAAAGAAAAGTTAGGGATGTTCCATATCAAGAGCTTGAGAAGTTCGGATCCTGCGGAGGGACTTGCTCACATATAAAAGACTTCCTCAAGCCTTTTTAGATTGTCATAGACGTTACCAAAGGCCATTTTGACAAGTCTCTTACCCACAGTGGAACAAATTGGAGATTAGATGATCGAAATCAGGCCATGACGAAGGATTGTCGGAGATCAACACAGCTACAGGTACGAAGAAAGCATATCTGAGATCACGAGCAAGTCCCAAGACACGGCCCCTGCGTGTCTCTGTGTCCAATGGTTCCTTGCAGAAGCTCCTGTTCGTCAACGAGCCGTGCCTTTACCGTGACAGGACAGCAAGGTCAGCAAGCCCATGGTCCTCGTCCCGAAGCGCAGGGTCTGTGGGCCTATGGTCAGCAAGGACCGTTGAGCTGCTGGAGTAACTGCGATTTAATTGCTGCAGCAGCACATACTCGAATACAGCTCCTGTCGGGCCGCCACCATATTGTAGAGATAAATTATAAAGTGGCAAAATGCTACCTCGTTGATTGTGCTATACCACTTGAAGGATGCTTGTCAATGCTGTGGTATACGGAGGTAGGTCTAGCTACAGGGGGGGAGCATTATGCAGGAACGCCACGGACCAGTACAAATCGACAAATCGATGGGCGAGTTGATAAACGGCGCTCGCGGGGAGGGCTTGCTTCTCTCCTCAAGGGTCCAACTCACTACGGTACTGTGTCTACTATTATCAGGGGAAGAAACGGCAGTCTGTGGTCCACTGGTCCTTCTTCCCATCCTCTGGTTGACTTTCCCCGTTGCAATTTCCATCCGTTTCCAGATAAGGAACCAGTGCTTGTCTCAATTCGGAATCATTTCCTGGATAGCTTCCTGACGGCTTTCTAACCATGCCCCTTTTTAACCCAAAGGTGGACTAAGAAACCTCCTGACTTGACTTTGACTTAACTCGACTGTGCTGCTTAGAGAGGGGGTGGTGAAGACATCTTCTGTAGGTTTATATGTATGTATGTGCTGTACTGTGCAACCAATTAATATTATATATTAGACATCTCCATCCCTTTACCAAAGTTCCCCTCCACTTCAGCGGCTCGAGAGGCGTCTTCCCCCACTCAAAGTCAAAGTCAGCACACACACCACGGCCACTTCACGGGCCATCCCAATCCCACCACCACTGGGACTGCAACCCGCGTTCAGGGATTGTGCATCCGAACTGCAGCTGCTGCTGCACCCTCTTTTTCCTTCTCATCACGAAAGCATCACGTCGCTCATATTCATTCACTTCTTGCCCAATATTTTCTAAGGGCTTTCTCGCGACTTGACACCCAACCGTCTCCCGTGTCCTCTGTATCTCTCTCGAGTCTCTCACAAATCTCGCCAGTCGACGGGTTGCGCGCCGTGACACAACCCTACTGCAAGATCCTCTTGTCACCGCACCCTACCGCATCGCATCGCATCGAAGTCGAACTCGAAGGTCTATATTGAGTGGAACACTGTCCAAGGTAGATCGGATCGTACATCGCCTGGAACGAAGATATAATCTATTGTCCGAAACTGCAAACCCCTTCGAAACAGTAACAGCTCTGCAAGTCTCTTCAACGGAAGCTTCAAGATTGCAGGTACCACCTTGACGATAGCAGGACAAGGTACCAAGTCAATCCGTACTCCACGACACGCGACGGCATGAAACATTGATTAGTTTATTATTCGCTTCAACCAACGACAAGCCCAACATCAAAATTTCACAGCAGATTATTGGGAGTTTTGAGAGTTTCGGCAACCTTGCCGACGCATTGGATCGAATATAACTACGCATTACACACCTTGCCGGACTGTCTAACGGTGCTGCCGGTACGTCGATACAAGGGTCTTTCGGATAGTCGGACGATTCTCGTTTCGTTGTCGCAACAGTCCAACTAGACATTACTCATCCTAGGATCTCTGCGGAGTTCACAGAGTGAGGCTTGCGATTTCGGCAACGCGCATATCAGGAAATCCACATAGCACATGTTCGACGACACACAGAAGGCGATCTGACCCTACTACGAGGACATTGTGCCATTCGAGTTTTGCTGGTAAGTTGACATCTCATCATTCCCGGGGAACTTCACTCATGGGGACTGTGTCTTCATCAAACCATTTCTTTATGGTGACAAGTGATTTGATTGTCCCATTTTGCTGGGGCAATTGAATTCATGCGGCGAGTTTTAAGGAAAAGCGCACTGACAAGCTTTACTAGGCAAAATATCCGGTCTTTTGCTCAGGCATATTGACTTGCATGTTATCACGTTTCACATTTTCCTGTAAAGCGGAAATTCCACATTGCAGCCAGTATCACCAGAGGACTTTCAACGCTTAATTGGACAAGTTCTTGGCCAAAGCCGGAGCTGTACCGTGTTACTTGTTTTTCTATCTCGGGCCGCCGAATTTAAACATTTTCGAGCTCGGCGCCCTAGTTTCATGGACACCACATCTTGGTAGAGAGTATCCCGCGGGCGGCCATTATATCACCGTTTAGTCTTCATCCCCACAAAGTTGATCTTCAGGCGACCTTTGATCGCCATGGCAGCCTCGATTCCTAGACCTTCGAGGCCATCATATGGACCACCTACAAGCGCTTTACCAGCACTACCGACTATTAAGAGCCGCAAAAGTATCGGCAACATCCCCACACGATCGGAACTCAGTAATGTCGACGGATCTCATTCACAACTCCCAAAATCTTCATTGCGAGCTCCTTCAGCCGCTGGGCTCCCACAGCCAACACCAAACACTGCAGGCTCAAGTACTGGCACGACTGTTAACAAATTACGGCAGGCCCCGGGTGTCAATGGGGCTGGGAAAACCATCAGAAAGACAATCAGCATTAATAACTTCCCGCAACCGCCTCGAGGAGGTGTTAGAACGTCTAGTCTACCACCTAGCCCGTTATCTGGCGGCGCTGTTCCAGGAAACACATCAAATGGAGTCGCAAGTAGGAGGGAATCTATCAATACCAGTCCAACCACACCTAGTAGCAAGGTCCGAAAACGCCCCAAAACTGGGAGTGGCACAGTTTCACAAAGTTATGTCAATAGCGCCACACCGAGCCTTCTAAATGGCAGCGGCGACAGTCGGTCAATTTCCAGCGGACCAGGAGCCCGCGGATCAGATGGTTTATTAAGCCTTCCATCGCCACCTCAGAGCCGAAGTTCGTCAGCGCAGGATTCGTACTCGACATCAGCAACAACATTTGAAGATACTGGGGATGGTCCTCGCGGTCGAGAAGCTTCTGCGGAAACTACGGGTGACAAAGGATCATCGAAACCTACGGAGGGTAAGGGTAATGTAATTGTTAGCGTTCGGGTGCGCCCAGATGCAAACGACAGAAATAAAGGTGATGGAGACTGGGTAGTCGATGGAAGGAAGAAAATGGTGTCATATCGAGGAAAGGAAGGAGGAGACTACCATTACGGCAAGTATTCGCGCTTTTCCGTTATATATATAGTTGCTAATATCGTTTAGATAATGTTTTTGCTACTCACGATAATAATGCTAAGGTTTACGACTCTTCCGCGAAGAGGCTCGTCCGACGGGTAATGGAAGGATATCACGGGACGGTATTTGCTTACGGAATGACCGGAACGGGCAAAACATTCTCTATGCAAGGCACTGCGACATCACCAGGTGTCATACCTCTTGCGATTACGGACATATTCTCATACATCCGCGAAACTCCTTTACGAGAGTTCCTCCTTCGAGTCAGTTACTTGGAGATTTACAATGAGAAGATTCATGATCTGTTGAGCGCCCCAGTTGCTGCGGCGAACGGTCCTGGCGCCCCCCAACAAGAAGAGATCAAACTTCGGGAAGATAGCAAGCGAGGTGTTTATGCAAGTCCGTTGAAGGAGGAGATCGTGCAGAGCCCGACGCAGCTTTTGAGGGTGATCGCTAGGGGCGACAATGCAAGGAGAACCTCAAGTACGCAATTCAACGCAAGGAGCTCTCGAAGCCACGCAGTCGTTCAGATTGTGGTAGAAAGCCGAGAGCGTATTCCTGGAAATGGAGCTATGAGTGACAATAAGCGGTCAGGAATGGTGCCTGGTGGTGTTCGAGTTTCGACTCTTAGCTTGATCGATTTGGCCGGTTCTGAACGTGCCGCCGAAACAAAGGAGCGAAGAACCGAAGGTTCTCATATCAACAAGAGTTTACTGACTCTTGGTACCGTCATTGCTCGCCTCTCGAATGATAAGGACGTAGATGGGAAGCCAACTGATAAGGATGGAAGGCATCTTCCCTATAGAGACAGCAAACTTACCAGATTACTGCAAGGGGCCCTTTCGGGAGATTCTCTCGTCAGTATTCTTTGCACCATTCAGACTGGGTCAACTGGTAGCGCAGCAGCAGCAAACAGCCACACTGGTGAGACTCTGAATACCTTGAAGTTCGCTTCCAGAGCGAAGAACAACATCGTCAGTCATGCGAAGAAGGCAGAGGAGGCCTTAGGTGCAGGTGGCGATGGCGGGGCCAGGGTCCTTTTGGAAAGATATCGGATGGAAATCTTGGACCTGCGTAGCCAGCTTCAAGGACAAACAACGGCAAAGCATGACGACGATGAAGAAAAGCGTGAAAAGGAAGCTGAACTACGTCATGAAGAGCAAATGCTAGAAATGCAACTGGCTCGAACAGCGTTGAAGGAGAGAATTGAACACCTGAATCGTCTTATATTGAGCTCCAAGTCGACCGGTGTTAACGCCAGTGGCTCGTACTCTTCGCTGGGTATGAACCCAAGACTCTCGACAATGACTACAACCACCATGTCCGGTCGGTCGTCCTTAGTACCCTCCCTGGCACCCTCTACGATAGGTCGGAACTCGCTCGATCGAAGCTCGTCCGTAAATTCGGTATCAACTGTTGGGCAACTCCCCGGGCGACGAAAATCAGAAGCTGACCATGGATCATTGGACGATGAGGACTCAACGGGCGAATATGGTGATGGGACTGCTTCTCTGGCGGCCCAAAATCGAGCTCTTCAAGCGGACTTGGCAGACAAGAATCGATACTGTCAAACCTTGGAGAAGCGCCTGCTCCAGGCCAGACGTTCGAGTCACTCGAGAACATCAGTCGGGTTCTCGAACCCGGGCAAGTCAAGTGTAATGGTAGGCGAGGATCATAATGTGGCGGCAATTCTTAAAGAGAAGGATGCCGTGATTGAAGAGCTTCGCGCTCAAATTGACGACAAGGACCGCATGTTGACAGCCCTGCGAAGCATGGCTCGCGCGCGCGATACTGCGGAGCGAACAGCGTCAACGCCATCGTTACAGCTGCTAGAGAACGGGCCACTGACTCCAGCCTCTACTCGCACATCACAATTGCTTGATGGGCCTACTTCTCCCCGGTTGACTACGGAGACCCTAGACCTCCTCTCACCGAAGATCCGCAAGCGTACAAAGAGCGTGGATGAAATGAGCAAGATGCTCGATGAGATGATCCAGGACCGTGTCGAGAGTGGACAGTTGGTCAAGAGTGTCAAAGGCAGTGTTCGTCTTCCCAGTGATCGGAAGCGCGATACTACGGTTGAGGCTATGGATCTCAAGAGCTCGCTGCCTCTGCCTGGCGAGAACGCTGTGCTGGTTTCGGACGTCCAATAGATGGAAGATGGATAGTATTAAATGCGGATGTGGAGTGACTCTTTCTAGTAATGTGGGCTCTTGATGAGCCGTGGGTGGGATACACTCACTGCAAGGCGTTTGGGTCTTTTTCTCTTATACCCCCACACACCTTCTATTTTCTGTGTGACTGAGCCCCTCGTCTTTTCTTCTTTGTTTTTACCTTGCATTTTGAATTGAGAATGTCGGCTCGCAGCTCACATTGTAATGTACCTCAGGGTATTGGCGTTCTCTTTGTTGGGGATAGATGGAAGGATGGAAAGAAGACGTATTACTGTACTTATTGTTTGATACCATGGAAGAAGAATGGAAGGGGGAAAGGGAAAGAGAAAATAGATGCGTCATGCATGCATGATGAAAAGTCAATGGAAGTTGATAAGAAGCATTTTACTAAATGTATTTGCTGATGTAGCGATGTGATATATATTTAATACCTAGGCGCCTAAGAGATTGTCTGTCTATATTTGTAAACCAGTAGCATTTCGCTCCAAACGCGCGCGAATAGAAGGGTTATCTATCATCCCATCTCACATGCTGATGATCATTTGTCTGATCTGATCGTCCTACGATGCTATGCTTATCCCATCCCATCCTATTCCTCAGTAATAAGGCAACGTGCAGCTTTGATCGGGTGGCTTGAAACATTCGGTCAAGTCATTGTCGCGGGCACTCACTTACCCGGCGGTCGTGCAACTAGGACTCGAGAAGTGGGCGGGCGCGCAGGTGCGGATGCGACGGAGGGGAGGGAAGGGAAGGGGATGTTGTGTATTGTAAGGACTTGAGAACTGGATGTGGTACAGAATCAGATAACATAACGGTGCTGACACTGCTGTGGGAGGTTGGATATCGGGTTGGGATTCAGTGAGTGAGTGAGTGAGTGGTTGGTCTACGAATTGAATACAATTAATTAATCATTCATTCATTCACGGATACGCCGAGTTGCGAGCGAATCCGAGAATGGAAATGGTATGGGATATCCTAGTGATACCTGTATACCTACCTAATGTAATGCAACTCACTCGACTGTTGGTACAGTACTGTACTGTGCCGGGCGGTAGGATTTTGAAGGATTTAAAGTAGAGCGGAGTAGAGCTATTTATACATCACGTCTCGCGTTAGATACCTAGGTACTGTACGGAGTACTGTATGATCCTTCCTGTGAGTTGTTACCGCTATCTAGGACGCACGTGGCTATGCGTGGCGAGCGAGCTGTTTGCAGATAGAGGATTGCGAGGGAGGCTGAGGTTTGGAGGGGAGGGGCCTGGGAAGAGGGCGTGCGCGTGGAAGGAAGGATTGGATTGGATTGGATTTGCATACTGTTCTGCTGTGCTGTATGTGTACGTGTTGGATATTAGATAAGACTACCGGTGCTGAGTAGAGAGGTAAGTGTTGGGTGTTGGGTGCTGAGTGAAGAGTGACGATAATGAATCCGGAAGCTCGAATAGTTACATTATTATTTATTATCTGGCAAAGGTGATGTGATGCAGCTGGTCAGTAGCGTGTTTCATGTATACAAGGGTAGTTTCAACGACAGAATGGTCCAAGTTGCAAGAAAAAAAGGGGGACGACGAGTGCATTTTCTTGGGATGAAAAGAATAACAATTGACTGCTGGTACAGTACTAGACTATAGTTTGCATTTATATGAAATGGTAAGAGTTATCCGCATCTTTGAGCCAACATGCAGATGCAGATGCAGATGCAGATCTACATGAAAAAGAAGCTGGGAAATATGACAATAATCCCAGATGATCCGCCACCAACAACAGCCAACAACGGCAATGATCCAGCAACTTAGATGGATTAGAGCCACAGCTGGGAATCACAAGTCGGGGCCAGATCCCTAGTTTGGTCGAAGTTCTGTGGTTCGGTACCCAAGGATCATGAGATCCTCGCCTCCCTCGAACCATTCGACGCACAGCCCTTGGGACAACGGCACATCTTGGATAGTGCCTGCAGCTTCCGTCCTGCCCCGCGTATCATAAGTGTTTCCAAAGTTCCACCCGCTCTTTGCCTACGCCTCTGCCGACGTACTGCTGTCTGTTCCCTTTCACCATCTCTTCTTCTTCTTCTTCTTCTACTACATCCTCGATATCTTTTTTAAGTTTGTTACAAGTTTGATGCTGTTGACTTATTTCACTTCACTTCCCTTTACTTTACTTTACTCTACTTTACTTTACCCTACCCTACCCTACCCTACCCTACCCTAC
>NW_022157252.1:0-82556 GCF_007821495.1 Lachnellula hyalina
CATGGAATGATCCTCGACTTTCAAAGTCTGAAATTGAAAAGTGCATCCAAGAGAATGGCAGAGTTTATTTTGCGAACCACGAAACTGGGACAACTTCATGGAATGATCCTCGACTTTCAAAGTAGGAATAAAGGAATTAGATGAGCATAAGACGAAGATTGATGGATGTTTCGATGCATGATGTTATCTTTCAAGACAGCATCTCCATTCCTATCTTTACTCTGACCGTCTATATCTGACCCTATTATATCACCGGCGAGTACACCAGTCACAGATTCAAGCTCTTTAAGACGTTTATTATCAATTCTCAGTGCAGTTATTCATTAGACTTTCAGACGGATCCTAATGATCTCTAAATGTCTTCAATTATCTATATAAAACGAATGGGTATGACGAATTAGACCCTTGAGCGGTACTTGGCTACCCTGACCATCTGTGTTATGGCCCGAACGTCGCTATGGCGACCTGGCTTGTCGTATGTGGGTTATTTTCAGCTGCTGGCGCTCTCTTCTTCTCCTTTCTTCTTTAGAGTGTTCTCTTTGTACTGCACTAGCTCTAAATTCTAATTTAAAACATGATTACAGCTAGCCTGTCATAATAGAGCTACTAAAACATTCTGGTATTCTGATAACTAAAAGCATGATCAAGCAGTGCTTCGAGAGAACAATTTCAAGCAATAAGAACGATTGTACCTATCTGTCGGACTTGGACTAACGTCTCTCGTCGTCTCTGACTGGTCGAATTGTGAAGTCTGAGAAGGACATGGCTAGCACGTGACTTCTAGCGCCCTCTTAGATTTAGAATTCAATTGACCTCTGTTCCTCCATCTCCTGCACTTTTGTTTTGCTGGTATGAAAACCAAACAATTTATGATACTCCATTTCCGGCTTCTTCGGTTTCAACTATGGAGACGGCTTGTCGGACCGAAAACATCACGTGGAGTTGCACCAAGAGCGGACTTCACTTCCCATTTTCACTAAAGTCAGATATCTGCTTAGTAGATTAAAGTGATACACTCGTACACAATGACAATTAGTTCAGGATATTCAGTAAATTGTGAGGCTAAACCACTAGTCACATGCGATTGGGCCAGAGGGAATCCAAATTGGCGCTTGGTAAGTTTGACAGAGGAGCGAGAATGGATACCGTCACGACATCTTGATAGGTCTAAAGAGGTTGCTGCAGCAAGCATTAGTAAGATTAATATATCGAAAATATATAAACTATAACCATTTCGCGAGGGGCCAGAAATGGATTCCCTGAGAATGATCCAGCTGACTCATCAGCGTGCTCAGGACTCAGGGCTCAGCTCAGGTTAGAGCAGCGACTACTCAGGTCCAAAGACCGAAATCTGCTTTGTTGGCTCAATTGTCGTCTGAGATTATAGTGGCAAGAATGTGCAGTGGAATAATAACTTTAACTCCCCGCATGGTCCTACCTTAATTAACATGGCGATGGGATTGAATGAGTTGCCGTTCATAGGGAATCACATGTGGAATCTCATTATATATCTCATTTGAGAAATGAAACACCACGAAGGGGAGAATGTAAGGGGTAGAACACGGATCTTGCTTGAAACTTCCAAATATCATTTTTGATCAGTCGGTCAACACGACTCAACAGAACCATAAAGAAACTCAACACGTTAGCTAGAAACTTCCTGCTCCACAGACAGAACCAAGACGTAAGTAGGTGACAATGAATTGCAAACCCAATCAATCACCAAACCTGAATTCCTGTCCTCTATCCAAATCGGTCATAACTCACTCCTATCCATCCCCACACATCCACGCACCATTGCCTCCCTATTCCCCTTACCCCTCCACTATACCACTCAAACTCCTCCTCCCAGACTCCTCACCCTTCCCAACAACCTCAGCCCTAACCCCCCATGGTGCCTCTCTATCTCCATCTCCCCCATCCCCGCGTGCAGGAGAAAGCAAGCCCTCCCCACCAATCCCAGGGCCAACACCAACACCCTGCATCCCTATGAACCTCGCCTTCTCCCCATCCCTCTCCCCATCACCCCTCAACTTCCGTCTCGGACTCCTCCTCAATTTCATCGTACGCATCCCTCGTCTTCGCTTGCGGGGTATTCACTGTAGTACAACACAACACTAGTCAGTCCGCACTCTCACACACAAGATTCGTTTCTCTTAACCCCACAAATTCCATATAAATCAATCAAACACTACACAAAATTCGTACAAAATTCGACTGACTCATAGGGGAAGTATGATGGATGTGATGAGATGAAATGAAAAGGGAACGTACTCATGCTGTCCCTCTAAATCCCCCATCATCAATTTCTCCCGATTAACCCTAGCGCGATACCTGAAATACATAAAGATGATCGTAATAGCTGTTAGAACAGCCAGGCAGATGACCAGGGTGAGGATGAGGGACTGTGCGCGTTTTACGGCGGAGGGGGGAAGGGTGTCTATAGTTGGTAGGGGTGCGGTTAACGTGGAGGTGGCGACAGGAATCGGCATCGGGATTGTTAAACCTGCGCTGGTGATTGAAAGGTCAGTCAGCCTTAGGTGCGATATATAAGGAGATGCTTGGAAAAAAGGGAAGGAAGGGGTTGGTTGGAGAGTATGGAGCTAGAAGGGTGGGAGGGAGACCGACGTGGTGCTTTCTGATGTAGGGATTTCGCGGATATAGAGGCGCGGGAATATTGAGGTGATGAGTGGTGGGAACATAGTGAGGGTTATGGATGTGGTTGCTGATGATAGGGAGAAGAGGACGAAAATATCTATGATGGAGATGGAGCAAGAGAACAGGAAAGAAAGAGAGGCAAAGGAATGAGAAGCATAATATGCAGATAATGAAATCCTCCCTTGCCAGCCCAGCCGCCAAATGTTAAGATGAGCGGGTGAGACACGACGCACCAAGAATGAAACGAGACGCGTTGATTAGGACGCCACACTTTCTTTTTCTCTTGGCTTGGTTAATTACTCGAGGAACGTATGAAAAGAGCTGAGTATTACTGAAGCATATTGTGCTTGACCTCAGGCTATGGTATCAATCGACCGTTCCGTATTTTGTCCCCCAATTACAATACAGTATTGTACAATATGTGACAAGAGCAGAGATAATCCCTAGATCATATCATATACACCGTTTGCCGATAGACCATACACCAATTTTGCCCTCCAGATGGACAGAGATATTAATGCAAACACTTATAAATCATCCTCTGAAATCGGCTTCTTCTCCTTGTAAACCCTGCCACCCTTCGTCCTCTTTCCGGCCTTTACAAACTTAGCCTGACTTATATCCTGCTCAATGCCCTCGAAGCCCTCTTTGCCCATAATAACATTAAACTTATTGGTCTTAACCTTCTTCCCACCCTTGCCTTGCCTCCCATCTCGCACCCCCTTCAACTTTCCCCCTCTGCCGGTTTCCTCGGCCGGCCTACCCATTCGAGGTTGTCTGAGCACTCTCGTCTTTGCGCCCAGTGCCCAAAGATCTCCCCACTTAGACTTTCGCGCGTCACGGTAGGCGGCCCTGCTGAAACTCTTGGGGACAGTCCAGCGTTCGAGCTTGCCAGATGGTGTGCAAAGATCAAGGGTGACGTGACCACGGCGTTTGAGGGGCGAGAGGACGGTGCGGGGAAGAGATTGAGGGTGAAATCTGATCTCACCTGGTTCTCCTGAAAGTTCCGAGTCGGGGAGATCGTATTCTTCGTAGCCTTCAAATGACTGATCTGTAGCTTCGTCGCCTTGCAGAATGGGGATTCTGCCTTTCCTACCGTCGATGCCCCGCCGAACTGCTATATAGCTGTACTTGACATCCTCGTGGTTGCGAATTTTGGCCCCTAGGACGCGTTGTAGGTATGCAGGGCGAATGAAGCGTTGGCCAAAACGGCAAAAATCCTTCCTTCCGCTACTAAGGCCAGGCGTGAGATACATGGGACATTTCGTGTGATTCGTACATGGTGCAATGATCATGCCTTCCTCCTTGTCCACGAATCGCGCGTGCTCTGAAGCGGGTGATTCGATTTCGTTTTCAGTTATTGCATCACCTGGCGACGCAATGTGATGGTCGAGCAACAGCGAACGAGCACCAGCAATTGCTTCAAATCCTCGAGGAATGCCCTTTTCAATGAGAATGAGAACACCGCCTTTGGGATCAAGAAGAGACCACAAGTTCTGAACCATATTCTTGCGCCTGTAGTCTTCTTTCAATTGAAAAAGGGTATGCGGGGCGATTATAACGTCGTATAACTTTCGGCCTTGGGGAGGCACTGCATCATTACCTGCCTTGGAACTAGCCTTGGAAATAGAGGCATGAATATAATCTGGTAGACGTGGTAGGAAAGTGGTATTCTCGAGAAATCGAGAGACTCGCTCTCTTACAGTGCTGGAACCCGTAAGAACAGTGGTCTTTCCCTCAGGGGCAAGATCCCCCTGAGCTAAGCCTTCCTCCCTGAGAACATCCCACTCTGCTTGTACAATCTCTTTCCACGCAACTATACCAGCACCTGCACCGCCTGCATCTAAAACTCTGGGACCTTGCCCACCGCCTCGATAGATCAGATTTCGAAGCCATTGGGCACCGAGTCGCTTTCGTACTTCCACTAGCGTGCTCATCACCGAAGCATATGTTCCTGGCATGACGGCAGCAAGATATGCATCTGCCTCCACTTCGGACATCCTATGTTGAAACGCATCCAGCCCTATCGGCTTCTGTTGTAGATGGGCCTTGGATGCAGGGGTTGACGACGAATACGGCAGACCGAGACCACCAAAAGCCTTCTCCGCCGTTTCTGCAAGATGTTTCGCGTTTACGCGCTCCAAGAGCTCGGAGACGGGTTCGACAAGGTTTGCTTGTGGTAAGGTGAGTGTACTTGGGAATGTTCCCATTCGGCCGGTCATGGTATGAGGATGCGTTCGCACGGTATTGGAATCTCTGTATCCAAAATCCGGCTCGTCTTCCTCCCCCTCCTCCTCGACTTCTTCTTCCGCCTCTTCGTATTCCTCGTCGATTTCTTCTTCCTCTTGAGCCGATTGTGCTAGTGCGGCATCCATATCCTTTTGGAGCCGTGCAATGGCATCGATCTCGCGTTGATTTTGACCTTGGACCTGGATTCCGTCGACTGTATGGGCATCTATCTCAACCTCTTGCTCAATTTCCATGCCTTCATCCATCTCTATTTCCTCCTCCTCGGCCATGCCCAATTCTTGCCCTTCTATTTCTGCAGCTTCTGCCAGGGCTGCAACATTTTCATCCACCATCACAGAGAACCCCAATTCCGGATCGAATTCAACTTCCTCATATTCACCGTCAGGCAACTCCCTCAAAAGCACATTCCGCTGCTGCGACTCGTCAATCTCGTCCTCCTCCTCTGGCAGATATTCCAAATCCTCAGCTTGGGTTTCTCGTAGCGGGGGGCCGTATAATCTTTCGTAGAGAATGTACTCGCTTGCAGACAAATAATCTTTTGGTAGAGTCTCCCCAAATGTTTGTCTTGCTTGTCTGACCACTGACTCCATTTCCGCCACACTCGTCACCTTCGTGTCTGGCTGGGGATCATCAGCCCGTATAGATTCGGTCTTATTTGAGACCTTCCGGATCTGCGAGCTTGCTTTGTGTTGAAGGACTCGTGCACAGGGGCGTAGAGATGTGGTGTATCGCGCTCGTAAGGCATTTCTGTTCGCTGAATTTGTGAAGCCATCCTCGAACAATGAGAGTAGCTGTAGTCGACATGACTGACACGCCCTGGGTACTCTCCGGGCTGTCAGCATTTTGCGTGGGGAGCTGTACAGGTTTGATGGTTTGTAGTCGATAACTTTTGGAAGGGTTCATGAGAGTGGAGCGGATGATTGAGCTGTGGCGAATCATAGAAAGGCAATAGCAAATCCTCTGAAACACACCTCGCTTTTTGCTTCTATAGGATTTCCCTCCACTTCGTAAGATAATCATTATCTATTTTAATTATCGTACTATGGCATTTTACACAGCACTCATAGTACGATAATTAAAATAGATAATGATTATTTTTGATGGGAATCCCCTCGAAATTTCTGCTACCCCTGAATTACGTTCATCATGTCATAGAGACTCGTTCAGCTGCTTGAATCGGCACCGTTGCAGAAACCTAGACAGATCAACCAATACTCGGTATAATAACGGTCGGCTTCACGAATGGTCACGATTCTTGTCTCTCTTTTGCTTCAATCTTGTTCTGTTTTGAGCCATCTGATGCATTATTTTGGTCCTATTCATGATTTGTGGATATGATGCCTTCCTATCAATGCGTACGTCCGATCCTCTCATGAATACCAAAACTCTATCAATGCGTTCTTCAAACCGTGTTCTCTCCCTCGAATACCTATTCTCCAATCTACATGTATTCGTTTCAAGCCTACGCTCCTCCAATTCAAGGTTGCTTTCCTCTTGGCTGACATCGAAAGAATCTGACTGATTCTATTCTCCTTGGGTTTGTTCCGTCTCCGTGTTTGGTTAGACGAACATGAACGGCCACTGTTCCCCTCTCTCACCTACTCTTCCAGGAGGGACCTCCCACAAACCGGCAACACTCGTTCTGTCGTTGCGATGGACCAAAGTTACTTGCTTGCTCCATTCGGTTTGCGCGCTTTGGTTGATCCGACGCATGATGAAGTTCAGTGGCTGGCCCTTAAGCTTGGCTCTTGCTGGACCGTCAGTTTGCGGCCCGTCGTCCCTCAACTCTTTCATAAAACCCCTAACATTCTCAGCCCTCTGTAGGCGATCTTGCTCCTTGTCAGCAGGACTTTCTTCATGATCATCAACCTTTCGTGATGTGTTCTCCGCAGTAACTTCTTCCCTGCCAGATGCCTCATCGAAAACCTCTGTGACATCAATCCTGCACGGCATTTTCCGATCTAACTCATCCAAGATCTGGTCAGTATGTGAGATCAGCCGGTAGGGGTGGGGGTGATGGAGCCTGAAGTTCATTGTATCCGTACTTGCGTCGATCCCTATTTCCTGATAGTTGGCGGATGCTTGGGCGATGTGACCGCGAAATTTCCTGTTCGACAAGCCTTCCCTTCCTTCATGGAGATCTTGTGATGCGGTAGCAATGATAGTGAGAAACTGATCGTGAGAAATAGGCTGCCCGGTCCGGGGGTCGGGAAAGCTCATCTCTACCCTCCGCTTGCCTTTGATGCGCTTCACAATGCGACGAAACGTAGGAATGATTGCATTCTTGGTCCCATCTTCGCTGGGAGATGCTAGGATCACGCCATGAAAGAAACCTTGTTCTGTATCGATATCACCTTCGTGGGCATAGCCGGCTTGCCGAATCATGTTGCCCACTTCGTTGCCTTTCTTTTTCGAGAACGTATTGCGTAATGTCGCGAACACTGATATTGGCCTCGAGGTCGCCATGGTGCTGTTATGTATGAGGATGGATATTATGGTATGTGTAATAATGAAGAGAAATTGGCGTCGAATTGAGTCCTCTTTTCTTTTGGTCGCCTTATTTCCTTCCCAATGTGTTCTATTCCTATAATCGCGTCAAGGCCTTCTTGTATATCGCACCTTCCCCGAAACCTCCTTTAACCTTGCTTCACTCTTTTGAAAGATGAACCCAAGCATTCCAGATTCTTATACTCTTTCACACCATCCTTCAGTACTCTCAATCAGAAAAAGTGCCGCGCCACTTGCTATTCGTATGCATTCAACCTCAATACAATATAGCTCGCACTCCACGCGTACCCCTTCTCGTCTTTCTTCATGAATTATAGCATATTCCCCATTCCTTGAACCATTTCCATATCGACAGGTAGCTCTACACTCTCAAAGTCATCATTGCGAGGAGGCCCCTTTCTGTACTGTATACACATTACTGAGCCTCCGCCCCAATTTTCTTTCGTCGCTATGTGCTCTTGATATATTCGAGCTGACTCGGGCAGTAAATGATCGAATGGCAAGTCGCCTCTTCCTGCTTCTTCCGTCGCAACCTTCCACTCACAAATTTTCAGAGCACTGTCACGAGGGAACATCCCTTCTTGCTCAGGCGCCAATCTCAACAGAGTCAAGGCTTTTTGACGAATTGGCTGGAGTCGACACTTCAGTATGAGGAAAAATAGGGGAGGTATGACACCCATGTCAAATGATAACGGCGGTGGCTTTCCTTGACGATGATCATGGATGAGGCTCTCACATAGAGTTGTAATCCGCTCAAAGTCCATAGTGTGGTCGTCAAAACACATTTCGCCTCCTAACAGCGCCTTGAGTGCTATGGTAATTAAAATGTAATACAGCTCGAGGTACATACAACCCGACTCCAAAGTCTGATCATACGGTTGAAGTGAACCCGCCATCATCGCTCCAGTAGCTTGTTTCCACTGCTCAAGTCTTTGGAGATGAGCTATCCGGATCGAATTTATGGTTGCTTCGTTCATGTTTTCGTACCTCGAATATCTATCCCCATCGCGAAGTGTTCTCATATAACCAAAATTGGCATTGTATTCATTGTCCAAACATATTCGAGCCTCATAGATATTTGAAAAATTATGTGGGATCAATCCAACGGCTTCCAAGGCTCGTGTGGTTGAGGTTGTTAGACCGGCAGAGGTGCTGCCATGCATGGCAGCTTGTATCCTAAGCCTTGTGAAGGAGCGATTCAGGGCTCCATAGATGTCTTCTTTAGCCTCGTCATTCACGGGAGAAGTTTTCCCTGGTATTTGGGGTCCTCGCAAGTCTTGCAAGATCTTAAGGCCGCTGTTCAAGTGTCGGAAACCTGAATCTAGGTTCCTCTGTAGGAACTCAATCCACACAAACATCAGGCACGAGATCAAAGTCACGCGAGGATCCTGATTTGCTGAGGAAAGATAGTCAACTAGACCTTTCACAGCTATGTTGTATTGCTTTAACACATTCTCATCAGACGAGGTAGAAGTCGTCAGCGCCATGCCACGCCTTTCATGCTCCTCGTATATTGCACCCAAAGCAATGAGTGATTGTTGTACTGCGGGGTACACGTGACAGAACTGTAAGACTAGGTTGTCCCAGAGATACGGTTCGAAGTTCCCGGGCATGCTCGAAAGATTTCGAGAGCGAAAGTAGTGGAAGCTCCGGCGCTCAGGCCAGCTTGCTTGGAGATCAAGGGATGGAACATAGGTATTGACTGAAGTCGACTCGACACCTCCGAGTAGCACGCACTCGGTAGCTGAGTTGTTTTTTGATCGCTTTGATTTCTTCGGGTTCGGTTCCTTGGGGGGCGTATATCCATCACATGTTCTCCCCGTCGAAACACATTTCTCACAACAAGGCTTCCTCTCATCGCATTTGACACGACGAATCTCTACCAGTTATTAGAACGCCAGCATTCCACTCACATTAGAGAAGAAAACTTACTGCAGGTGATGCACCCAGCCCGAGATTTCGGACCACTGTTCCGGAATTTTGAAACCATATCCCGGGGAAGATCTGGGGTACTTGGCGCACTTGACATGCTTCCTTCCCTTGGCGGTCTCGGATTGGTGGCAGCCACGAGATGGGACGCCATTACCACTCGAAACTTAGAGGCTCCCGAGAAATGCATATCAATGATATTATTTATTGAGTCAGAAGCTACCACTTCAATAAGATCCACTGCTAAAATCGATTACGAGACAGAGCGGTTGACGGAAATAATTATGGCTGCAATCTAGCTTGTGGAAACCCGAACCAGTGAAAGCAAAGAAGCTAGAAATACGAGCAACATTCTTTAATATACTTATTGCCCATGGAACTCATTGCGGCGAGGCTGAAGTCCCAGCGGTGTACTTCGGGGAGGTTAGGCATCTTTTGCTGTCATCTATTTGCAGCAAATGTTTACCGGCCGTGAGGTGAAAATACCCCTGCAATACGAAGCGCCCAATAGAAACACGCGAACATAGGTATTTACAGTCCATCACGCCACACTGCAACGTCCTTTGTTAAGCCTCAAAGCTACTTATCTGTCGTCACTGTATTAGTTTCTTTTCTGAAGTCGTTCGAGCTAGCTAGTTGAGTTATCCTAATCCGCCAATGATAATGTCTGAGGAATAAGGATTTCCTCTTTTTGATTAGCTCGAAGAGTAATCGGGCGGGTCGTATATGTATAATGGTGCCATCTTATATTATAAGCTTGCAGAAATTGAAGGATTCCTGAGCCGCAGCTATGGCTTTGGGATTTAACCTTTCTAAATCATGCAAGATCGGCAGCATGCGAGCTCAAAGTAAACCTCTTACAAATTATGGTTAAATCACGCGAGAAACGAGTTGTCTTGTTTGGCTTCAGTCGTATTGCAGGGAACTACAGGCTGACAAGTAGTTTTCACTGTAGCTGACGGAGCATGCCCACGTAGAAGCGGCTTGAGATATCTCAATAAGAACGCTTCGCAATATCACATCTACTATAAATAACGAAATGCCTGTACTCTATACACCAGCAACTTCCTCCCATTGTATACTGCTTCCGACCTTTCTTTTCCAAAATGCCTTTATCATCCATAATCGCGTCCCTCGCCGCCGCGGCGTCCGTAGCAGCCCACCCACTTCCATTGAATAGCATTCAGTGGACGGATTGTGCGAAAAATGTTCCAGAATCGGATGGCGCCTTTAATTCCTCGACTGTTGATCTTGTCTCTCTTCCTTCAAATCTTCACTGCGGACAACTCGATGTCCCGATGGATTATTCGAAACCGTTTTGTGAAACAAATAAGATAACGCTTGGGCTTGCGATGGTTCGACCTGCAAATCCTAAGGGTGGTTTATTTTTGTGAGTGAGAACGTATACGTATTCACAGACAGGGTGAGATGCTGATATTACTTTTAGCAATCCTGGAGGAAGTGATGCAGGTGTCATTGTTGCGTGGGAAGTTGCGTTGAATTTGACGAATGCTTTTGACAGCTTGCTTGACTTTGACCTTTTTAGTGAGTTAGCCATCTACTTTGTTAATCATAGTGGACATGAGACACGTAACTGACTCAATATTATATTTATGGATGTAAGGGGAACATATAGTTCGAATCCCTTGAACGTTTCTCTGGATACCTTAGCTGGTATTGGTGGCCCTTAGTAAGCCTTTTCTGCCTACTCTCCTGAAGCTAAAATAATATCTGACATTTGTGTAGCCCAACAAATCAATCGGAATACGATGCTGTAAAGAATGCGTCTGCCGTGGTTATTCAATCTTGGATTGATAATAGCTCCCCACCTGGCATTATCAAACACGTCGGAACGAGGGAGGTAGTGCAGGATTACGAGATGGTTAGACGAGCGCTTGGATACGAGAAGATTAACTTTCTCGGAGCTTCGCAGTAGGTTGAATACCTTTCTGATGGTAAATCAAGGCTTGGGATTGACGAATAGCAGGGGAGGTTTTCGAGCATCTCAATACGCGGTACCATTCCCACACCGGGTTCGCAATTTCGTAATGGACGCTTCTGCTCCTCATGGACGGGTAAGAAATTCTCATGACGGGTATAGAGATATTTTGACCGACTGACGTATATAGTCGATGTATGACCAAACAAAAGACACTATTGCAGGGATGAATCGAGTCATGCTTCGTGCTGATGCATACTGCCAGAATAACGCCTCATGCCCATTCCATTCCGAAGGGATAGGCAGTGTTGTAAAAGTAACTCGCAACCATACACTATCCCAACACACAATGTCATGTTTCTGATTTTGGATACAGGCGGTCAAACAAATTATTGATACAGCAACACAAACCCCATACCCCATTCCTTCCTGCGTTAATAGCACAAAGTGCGCGCCGTATATTACGGATCTTGATATCCGAAGTGGGCTTGAAGGTGCTCTCCTTGGGTCGCCCGACTTTCCGGCTATTTTTGATGCAATAAACAGTACTTTGGCTGGTAATGCAAGCGCATTTATTAGTCCACCGCCGACAGTAGACAGTGTTGTCTCCATGCCTTTGCTTTGTAATGACTATGGTACGCAGGAGCTCTCATATTGTTCGTGCGGAGATGCTAATGTCGGAATGACAGACTACCCGAGGACGTTTGAGTATTTCAAAAAGTCGTTGGACGATGGACTCAAGGTAAACTAATAACCAATACAGCTCTGTGTGCTTTCAAATTCTAACTAAACATAATAGAATGACACATCAGGACTTGGCCTCACCTTAACTTGGGAAATTCAGGTATACCATTTCTTGATCTTTCTCCGAATATTCTGCTAAATAGCCCGTCAGCTTGCCTGTTCTGGATGGACATTCAAAGTACCCAAAGATAAGCGCATACAGAGCAAGCAAACTCTCTTGATGATTGCTGCGGATTTCGATGCAAGGTATTTCCCTAGCATCTCCTAATCAAAGCTACTAACACTCGTGCTAACTTCCACACAGTGCACCAGAGGAGTGGACCATCTTCGACTGGGAAACAGCCCCCAACTCAGTTCTAGCCATTAGACACGGCGAGGACCATGTCTCGTTTCCATGTACATTCTCACCCCCATCCATCTACTCTTAGACCCTTGCTAAAGATAAATAGTGGTGGATCAACCATCTACAAAAATGATGAACGAGTTCCTGAACAATGGTAATCTACCTACTGCACAGAACTCGAGCCAAGTAACGGTATATACGCATGGCATGAAACCCGCACCGATTTCAGATCCGTATCGAGTCCCAACAGGACCCGAGGTTGGCGATGTTGATAGCGGGGCTGTGGTTGAGTTTACTTTTTGAAGATACGGAAACCCGTGGTTCTAGTGTGTAGATTGTGGTTTCGATAGGTTGTGGTAATACAGCTTTGGAGAGCTTTTCAACTGGGGGGAGGAGGATCTAGACGCTAGAAGGCTTGTTTATAGGGGCTGTTAGCTAAGCTTCAGGGGTGTAGTCGCTAAGTTCTTAGCGAGTGGGCCCCTATTTAGGCGATGTTATTAATTTGGAATGTAAATACAAGCAAGGATATTTCTATATCATGCAACGAAGAGGCTTTAATGAATGTACGTAAAGATTGTGTATTATAGAAACAAATCATCACTCTCCTCCAACATTCTCTCCTGGTCCAAGATAACCTCCTACGCAAAAGGATTCCATCCGCTGTCAACCATCGCGAGAGCTCGTTTGGTAGCCTCATCCAAGCTATCATTTGGCAAGCCAATCAAGGAATTGTGTAACCCTTTGCTAGTTTCATAATCGCCATCGCCATTCTGGAAGAAAACGCGAGTGTACATTGCCCTCGCAAACCCCGTTCGATCGCCTTTCTTCATATCCTCGATTCCCTTTTTGTATCTCTCAATACTTGACTCGGAAACAATGTCCCAGTCCTCGTCTGTCGTGCCCTTGACTCGATGAACACTGTCCAGGATATCACGCTGACTAACCCTAAAGCTCGAGACATAAAGCGGCTTGTCCTTCCACTGGGACACAGTTGGAGACTTGTCATTCGCATCTTCCGGTATCTCCTTCAAGCTCAAAAGCCCGGCTAGAGCTCGTCCACAAGCTATCCACATACTGATGTTAACAGCCGTCTTTCCATCGTCGAAGAATGTGACTTTCTTATCTTTGATATCGAAACCGAAATGCGCCGGCCCCAACGCTAAACTCCACTCGTACCAGAAGCCGCAGCACATGGCAACGTAAGAACTAACGCCCAGACTTTTGATATCGTCGCAGATTTTGCTAGCGCCACCATAGAGATATTCCTTTGCAAGCTTCTCGTTTGTAATATCGTACCCGAAGAAGTTGGGCATGATGTAGGGAACACCCGCCTTCGCGGCAGCCTTAACAATATTTATCTGCGTATCAGCAGGTGCCCGAACACCCATGGTTATGACGAGAAATTGCTGTCCCTTCAAAGCGGAAACGAGAGAATTCTCATCGTCGTAGTTGATCTGAGCGATCTTGACACCTTCGGGAACAGTGCTTTTACTGTCGGCGCGTGTCAAAGCCGTGACTGTGTGCTTGCCGGTCTTGATTAGCGCCTCAGCAAAATGTTTGCCAATGTTGCCACCGGCCTGTTACTGCTGTTAACCAGGATTCGGGGGACAGCCTTAAGAAGACTGCGGTGCGTACTTACCCCAACGATGGCAACTTTCTGGATGTGGTTGATAAAGCCTGCAGGCTGATCACTAGCGTATTTATGCGACATGTTGCGGTAAATACGTAAGGGAAAAGCCCAAAATGTTGTGCTTAATTTTGGAGTTCTTAGGATACTTAGGATTATATTCATTAAATGGCTGATGATGGTTCAAGTTTAAAATATCCAAGTTATATATACGTGATTCGCAATGCAACATGGGGTTTGGATGAATGAACAGGACATGCAATATTGAGTTTCGGGGTTGGAGAGATCACGGAGTTTATATTGGTATGTACTGAGGCAAAAGCAAGGTTGCTAAGAAATTGCGCTAGCTACGATTCGTTTTTATATCACTGCTATTGGTCTAACAATTTAGTAAGCAATTCTAAACTCCATGGAGTATGTTCGTAATTCCGGAGTTTGAATTGATTGTAATTGTAATCGATATTGTTTTGCAACAGACAGAGAATACTATGACCATAGTAATCAAACATCCAGCATTTTCAAAAGTGAGTATCCACATCAGTAGCCAAAAGTTCACTATAAATTTCTCAAGTCTTAAATATCACGTGAGGTGCCACGAGTGTACTATACACGTGATGCCGACCCTTAGCGCCATCACAACTTATATATTCGCTTTTTTCTAAGTCTGAAATTAGGACTCTTTTTACTCCATAACTTTTGTTCAGCAGAAGCCAGGATATATCTACTTGATTTGCAATGGTGACACGCATATAATCTGTTCATCGGACTGCAAATATTGGAGTTCATGGAACTCTGTTTATTACCTGCCGTCTTCGCAATTGTACTGTTACTGGTACAGTAAGCATTTTCTGTCAACAAACGAGATTTGGTATTTTTTTGCAAGGCTTGAACTCTATCATTTGTTATTTATAAGGAGGAATATGACAATCCACAATTCCTGACAATTGCTCTTTTTCTATTTGTGCGCCTGTAAGAGCTTGTTGTCTGCCACTAATGAGTCGAAAATAGCGGTGAAACCCCTAGCAACCCCTGGAGTTAGTGGGCTTGCCGCTCTTTTCCAGCGCTAAGTACTACGAACCCTCCCCCACAGCCTCTCCTACAGCACTCTGTAAACCCAGCAGCAGTGTTGCCTCGGCGTTTTTAGCGACGATGTTAAACCAACCTAATTCGTCTAACTACTTCCCCCCCCCCACCCAGTATTTCCATATGTCTGACAGCGCGGCTTATTCCTAGCAATGGGTTTCATGGCGCGGGTTTTAGTCTGACTGGTATACTCATAATTGTCGACATTTCTCAAGCCTAGATAAAACCAATAATCACCAGTCACAGCCATAATGGGTTCGGCAGCGGAAAAGTCACCCCTGGCCCAGCTTTCTGACGAGGAAATCATCGCCGAGTTACAAACTTTCAAGCCTATTGACCCGAATTCCGAAAGAAACATTTGGGCATTTTGGGATCGAGGGATTGCTGCCTGCAAACCTTGGTGCCAGCGGAACATCATCAGTTGGGCCCGAAGACACAGTAGCTGGACAGTTCGTGTGCTAGACACCGAGGAAGGTTCACCGAATCATTACTCCAATTACATCCCCAATACTGTCGAATTCTTCCCCGATGCATTCATCAAACGTACTATGGCGGGCATCCATGTCGGCCCTCATGCTGCCGACTTGATCAGGCTTCCATTATTGTACCTGTATGGGGGTGTCTGGCTCGATGTCGGGTTTACTCTCTTCCGCGGGTTAGACGACCTATGCTGGTACAAGCTCGAGGACGCAGAAAATACGTTAGAGCTTGCAGGATTCAAGATGACAATATCATCCGAGGCGGGCATGTTCTGGAACGGTTTCATTGCTTCGAGGAAGAGCTGTGCTGCAACCAAGCATTGGCATGACACTTTTTTGAAGGTGTGGGAAGGTACAGATAGCACAACGGGTATGAGTGGCCACCCGCTCCTACGCCATCTCCCCCGCTACGAAGTACCCTCCGCTACGGGCAAGCCCCCCGCTTTTCAGTATGCACACTTTGTCGACTACCTGGCACAAATGTTCTGTCTTGAGCGCCTCCGCCACACCCGCGATCCGGTTATAGAGTGGGATGGCCCTGCCGTTTTCTCTCAGAATGTACTTCTCTATGAGTGTGTTAGTGAAGTGTACTGGGCCCAACATCTAACTCATTGGGATGGTCGTAAGCAATTCGACCTTCTCAGTCGTCAACGGGAAGGAGCAGAGCAGGATGATAAGTTTAAGGAAGCTGATGCTTTTGTGAATGGTATCCTCGGCATGTCGTCGACCATGAAATTGTCTCATGGCTTAGTGACAGAGGAAAGAGAGTATCTTGCCCGAATTTGGGATGAGCCTGAAAATGTGGAAGCAGATAGAAAGCCAGGAACGTTTGCAGCCCATATGAGGTGGGCGAGCATACACTTCCAACAAGATCGGGAGTTGAGTCCCGTTGCCTTGACATTGCGGGAGGATGCTTTATTGACGGGTGGACTTTTTGAAGCTGTGGGAAAGCCTCACCCGCACTGGGAAACCGAGTAAGTCAATGTATATATTACATTTCCAATACTGAGTATTCTTATCAATGTGAATACATTAATGCTGTCACTGTAGCTACCAACGAATAATGTGTCCAATTCTAATGTAAATATGTAGAAGATAGAATTGTAAAACTTCGGCGTTCTAAACCCCCTTATAATCCTTGCTGATTTCAATTTGTCGATCCTCTTTTGAACCTTAATATATTTACAGTATAAACACCCCGAGAAATGATCCCGCCTTTAGCTGCTATGCTATGGCAAGCTTAGAGTTGCTACCTTCGAGGCACTATGGACAAATAGTCCGTACCAACGACTCCAGTCAAGTCCTCTCGCTAGATCTATCATGATTTTACCAAAGTTTCTTGCGCCCATAGGATAGGCACAAGTCCAAGCAGTGAAGATAACCCCCATGCTGTATTATGGCCCTTGGGATACTTCAATATCATAGTATAACCGAACATTGTTACACCAACCCGCACAATACTTTCCAGCAGTAGAGTAAGATTAACATGGATGCCTGTCCCAGTAATCACTACGCCTTTCGTGGTCAACGTATCAAGAAGCATACCGAAAACTGTTACGAGAAACATTGTATTCCTCTTACCAAGTCTTACTGGAAGTGTTTTCATGTCGTATTTGGTGTCTTCTTCTATATCTCTTATATCGCATGCTGTCTCGCGGATGAATTGATAGATGGCTGTAACCAAGATGGTCTTTGTACGAAGAGAAGATTCGGTACACTGTCCGCGGTTATGGCAGAAGTAGAACATGCTAGTTTCTGCTGTAACATATGTCATGCAAACGGCTACCGTAAGTGATTTAGCTTCACGAAGCTGAATTATGTAAGTACATATTCGTTTCTAGGATTGGAGGGACATACGATAGTTTTCGGTTTCAAAAGAAGAAACCCGGAAGAATGGGAAAAGAATGGGAGGCAAGGTGTTCCCCAGCCCAAACCAATGAACGCAAATCGATACATTTGTATCGCAGGCTGAAGTCCACAATAAAGCGTGCAGACCAAGGTAATTGTCCACAAGGAGTATACCCAGAGACGCCAAACCCATTTTCGAGGCCGATCGTCCAAAGGGATATCTTTGTATGTATCCAGAGCTGATTGATATAGCGTCAGCATTTATCAAGCACAAAATGATTATCTCCGACCCACAGTCAACAAGAGTGGTAGCAGCAGTTAACATTCCCAGAAGTGCCCCAGGGAACTGGTAAGTTCCAGTGGCAATCTTGCTGGCCCCGATGGTAGGCGACAGATGTCCTAAGGCCATCAGAAAGGGCAAAACCCCAAGGCTGAAGAAGGTGTCTCCACCTGAAAGCTTTGCCATTGTTGTTGTTCGTTGCATATTAATTCATCGACAGCTGATGAGATGAGCTGTACTTGATTCTCGGGAGACTTGAGTTTATTGCTTAGAACAAATAATGCTGCTTGTCAGGCTCGCACGTTACAGATGCAGAATCTTTTTAGTATCCTAGCCTTCCCTCACTACATGCCAACTTCTCGCCGTCAGCAACGAATAGGAAAGCAAAAACAACTGCAGGCATCTTGTCTGGAGTGGACTCTTGCTGATACTAGATACAGCGGCCGGTGGCGCTCTAGAGCGTGTGAGATCGGCATTACTATTACCTTTAATCTCGTGGTTTATTATAGACTACTAGACTACATGCTCACTGCATACTCACCTACGGCCACGCCGGTGTAACAGCATGTGAGATTTCAATATTCACCCCAGGAACAGAATCCTTAGCCAGTAGCTTCGTAAGGACCATATCTCACTTCAAAGGCAACATAGCAGAAGGGTTCTGCGAAGGCCAATAGCTTCCTAGTTTGCTGCGGGTTGTATGTCGGCTCAGTGGTTGTACGTTAATTAGCTTATTCCGTAAAAGTAGTGTGTGTTGTCAAGATGTAGTCAATTTACAAGTTGAGATTTAGGCTCCTTTGGATTTTGATTGATCAATTTGTGTGGTGAAACTGTGCTGTGCCACTCTTAGGGCGATGCGGGGTGAGAAATACTTGCAGTAGCCCCAGATATAGTGATAGTACATCTCACAACCCCGCCAAACCCCGCTGATAACGACAACCCCGCTACTCCAAAAAGTCCTATAGCGGGGGAATCTGCACGTAAGTGGCGCTAATATTAACAACTGTGCTTCCCTTCTTTTCACCTAGTGGTTCGTAAAAAACGGGAAGAAGATGGGAAGGGACGGGAAAGGCTTTCAAGGACAAATGCATATACTCTCAATCGTTGCGTTTGCAAAACGCTGTTGCCTAAAAGCAGGCCCTAGCTCGCAATATGCGTCCAGCGCTCGCTCCAAAGATTTAGATGGACCACACTGACACGTTGAACAAAGTTACTACGGACTACACAAAGATGCTACCAAGAAAGAATTTTGTATATTTCTGGCCCTTACTCACGCACAGCGTATTGAACTCACTCTCACTTCAAAACTTAATTTTAAGTTTGTAATTTGCTCGGACTTTGAGGATTAATGATCGACTGACTTTCTGAGCTATCCGAGTACCAGGTGACACATATCACGGCTATTTTACTAGACTTGCTGACAGTGCTGGAATCCTTCTGCTCCCTGTACGTGTACCCCACCAAGTCATCCTGCTAAAACAGCGATGCCTTCCTCTTCTGGCGTAGTTGCCCCCTCATATCCCAAATAAACATCTCATTTATGGAATATTTGAGTTAGTATGCTTTGGGCTATCAGACCCTGTCGCACCGATCAGCATAGTAAACAATTTACTTTCGATGTCTTCGCTCTTTTCCTTCAATAATACAAAACTTGACCTGAATATCATCTTGGACCGTATTATCTTTTGGAAGGCTAAAAATGGATTTTTACACCTCGCTGCCATGGCAAACACTTGTTCCTAAAGCCGTAGCTTATGTTACAGTGGGAACGTTGCTTGCCTGGTTTGTATACCTCATTGGACCGGCATTGCGCGCCTCACAGTCGAGTAAATATGAAGGGTTCGAATGGGTGAAAGGAGAGCGTGGGCTCTCTAACTTCTTCTCGGTTGCGTATGAGGTTATTTTCAAAGCGGAGGGTTTATTTAAAACAGCATACGAGAAAGTGAGCAGGTCGATTCTCTGTTTTATATTGACATTCGCTGACATGGTAGTTCCGCAATACGGTTGACAGACCGTTCCTGATTCCGTTCCCCCATTCGAATACTGGATTCATGCTTTTGATGCCCGTGGAACTTATTGGCGAATATGCTCGACAGCCAGAATCTGCAGTGTCATTTAACAAATATGTTCGTGAAGTGATGCTCGCCAAATACAGCTTGTTTGGACAAAATGTCTTGGACAACAACATTCAAAAACCGATTGTTTACCGGGAGCTTTTCCAAAAACTCGGTGATAAGATGGGGATGATGAATGAGGAGATGGTTGGGGCATTAGACAAGTTTCTTGCTTCACAGCTCAACGGAAAAAGCGAGATGCAAATCAATATGTGGGACACGGCAACGAAGTTCCTGTCACGCACAAGCAATAGAATTATCGTTGGTTACCCTCTATGCCGCAACCAGGAATATTTAGATGCAACAGTTCATTATGCTGTCAACATGTTTTCAATCGCTCTATACATGAGGTTCATCCCGCCGTTTCTTCGACCGTATGTATTAGAATATATCCTCTAGAGAAGCTGATACTAACCCCTTGCAGTTTGATCGCACCTTTGGTCCAACGACCCCTCAAACGAGACAGAGATATAGTGCTCAAACATGCCACTCCAATCATCGAAGAACGCAAGAAGATTATCGAAGAAGCAGAAGAGAAGAACGTGGAACCCAATCTTCCAGTATGATGCTTGAACATCTTATTTCAAATTTTCATAAAATTTATCGGAACTAACAATTCTTTGCAGAATGATCTCCTTAGTTCTGCGATGAAAGCTGCACGAAAGGACCCTAACGCACGCCTGGAGTATACAACGATAATGCTAGTGAATAGGGTTCTCGCCTTCAACTTCTTGCAGTCTTATTCCAACACACTTACACTCACCAATCAAGTATACGATCTTATCTCTCTACCAAAGGGCACGTTCGAGGAGACTATTGCCGCTATGCGCAAAGAAATCAGCAAAGCGCTGGAAACAAAGGAGGGCTGGACTCATGAGTTTGTGAACAACTTACCCGTCATGGATTCATTTCTACGCGAGAGTCTACGTGACAACCCGATCGGTGAGGTTGGACTTGAGCGAACAATTATCAAAAAAGATGGTTTCACTTTCTCAAACGGTCTCCACGTGCCTTATGGCACGACTCTCGCATCGCCACTGAAGGCTATTCAGCACGACGCCAAAAACTATCCCGGCGGCTTCAATCCAAAGCGATCTCTCGAAGATCCGAACCACCCAAAGTCAACAGATATTGGCCCGGACTTTTTGAACTTCGGATTGGGTAGGCCCGCATGTCCAGGACGATGGTTTGCTGCCAATCTCCAGAAGTTAGCCCTGTCGCATCTCGTCATGGACTATGATTTCGAGCGTGTCGATGTTAGACCTGCAGGAGTACGAAAAGTTACGCTGGTTGAACCTTGCGGTAGGTCCCTGATTACGCTCAGGAAACGAGAAATACAAGCATGAAAAGTATTGTCGAGGGCTAGTATGTTGTCGGGCTCAATAGATGCACCTGCTTTTCAGCAGGGTTTCCTTTCAATAGGTGATGCTTTTATTCGGCGTAGATAAATATTACGGAGTATTTGTTAGCCTATTCTATTGAGCCCTTGCGCTCGAAGTGATGCGCCCGAAGTGTTGAACGCGCCCATATATGTGTCGCCTAGGCACCTGATCAAGTCTTCTTCAATACCACCAGCGGATGCCGCCGTGATAGACTATACATACCATCATGCATACAGTGAGGGTCGTTTGTGGGCCACGTGATCGAAGGCACCAACTGTTGGCACCTCGGATTAGCTTAGTCATGCTTGAGGTTATCTCATCGCAGCACTCGTAGATCTTAATAAAATCAAGTCTTCACCTTGAATCGAAATAACCCTGCCCTCAATACTAGGGGGCATATTTGATTGCCGATTTCTGATTTCCTGCTGTGGCAGGTACTCCGAAAATCTTTTGGATCCAGTCACTTCGCAGTTCGACATCTCACAACTACCAGATCTATGGACATCATGCCATCAGAAAGCAAAAGCAGCAACGCCCGTGAAGTTCCATTTGCAGAAGCTTAAAAAAGCTGCTGCGACCCTAGCAGAGTGCTTTGTGGATGACGTAGTAGCGCGCTACTACCTCCAGATATCTGGATGCACTTCTCCGCTAAACTCAAGGGAGGAAAAGCTAAATCTTCGAATATACGAATGTCTCACTGCTGCCCACTGCTGCGACGGGCTTGTCATTTCTGCAGGCTCATGTCATGATTCTGTTGGCCTCTGGTTGCTACCTGATAGCGACTGGAACTGGAAAACATACTGGAGAAGTGGAATATGGCTGCTCTGGCTACGACTTGGTGGGGAAGGCAGGAAGCGCTTCTTCGGCTCATGGGATACATTAGAGGAGGGTATGACTAGTATTATGGGAGCAAGATCTTCTATCACTTGGGTATTGGCCGATTTGGGCACAAGAAAGTGTTCTCGGGGCCAAGGGTATGCCACAAAAGTAATGGAACATGGACTTGCATTAGTAGGTATATGTTCTCGTATCCGTCAGATCCTAATAGTTTCTCTTGTACTGCTATGAGTCGGATCTATCTATCTTCATGCACTGTTCGCTGTATACAGATCTAACGTCTGCGTAGGCCGATGCTCAATCTCAACCTATGTACGTGGAATGCTGCGATTACAACGTATCGTTTTATGAAAAGTTCGGCTTCCGAAAGAGGAGCACACTATCATTAAATCGTGCTCAACAACCCATTATATTACAGACAATGGTTAGAGAACCAGGAGGGATTTGATTGTGATCAAGTATCTAGAATTCCGTATTGATCCCAAACAACCTTGGAGACTCAGGACGACAGACGTGCTCCAGAAACTCCTCTTCAATCCCGGACTTACGAATCATCCTCTCCCCGTGAGGCAACTGGGAGTGGGAAGGCAAGTTCTTTCATACACGTAGAGGACGACCCTACTACTCTTCTCAGCCGGTCAATAACTTCCACCATAATGTGGTCTGTCCCATCTTGCCTCTTTCTTCTTCTCCTCAGGCTCACTCCGATCATCAAAATACTGCACTCTCTTCTCCTCAGTGAGAACACATAGATCGAAGTCCTCTCTAAAATCAATCGAAGTCGCATTAACTGAAACATACGGTCTCGCATCATTCTCTCCATCCCACTTCGCACGCCAAACTTCTCTCTCCCCTTCTTGGTTATCAGATAGCTCTGTGAAATCCACGACATCGGTCTCACCCACGCCGCCAAACGTAAAGCATCGCACTCCACATTTTGGACAGAAGTAGAAATTCCGTTTCTTGTCGTTACATTGGTAGGTACTCAATTCATGATCTGGATCAAGTGGTGAAAGGAGCATGAAATCGTCTCGAGGATTGGCAGGATGGACGTGGAACATGTTCATTTTGTAACACGTGGTGCAGTTACAGCGGTAGACTTCTTGTTGGACTGGTTGTGGTGGATGAGACGACGAGAATGGATGTGGAAGGGTGAGGAAGACGATGTACTGCGTCAATCCGCAGTGACAGGACCCGCGGCATGCTTGTCGCTTTGGCGCTGTCTCTGCCATCTTGTGAAATGAGAGGTCTTGGAGTGAAGTCTTGAACTGAAGCGACGAATTGGTCAACCATGGAACCTCAGAGTGCAGGTATAATAACTACCTAAGAGGGAACTTTGCTCTTCAAAATTGTATGTGGACTGGACATCAGGTAGGCGTTGACAAGAGACAAAGCAGAAATACAGACAGTCTGATTCAATGTGTCCCCGGAAGTGGGGTCCCGGAAGTAGTCATGAACCTAGAGCCAATGACTAAGCGACAAGGCGTTCTTGTCGCAGCGCAACCACCAAAGAACCTAGATATGCAATAATAACACAACCCAGATCAAGTCTCACTAGCTAGTAGAGAGTGATCACACCTATGATACCTACAGTCGAGATACCCCCGGGCACTTCACTCTTTCCTGCACTTCCCAATGGCCTTCAAAATAGAGTCTAGGAGATCGTTGTCGGCGCGCCACTTCCACGCCGCGTTCAGGGGATTTCATCCTGGTACTAGCTGTATCTACTAAATGGTGCCTCAAGTACGCATCGACTTGCTCGATTCCCTCTGTGCTTTTTTACTGCCCAATCACTTGGTGGTACGACTAGTCTTCGGACCAGGTAAAATGCTCTGACAGAAAAACAAGTGATGTGGCTTGACGGACAGTCCAATGTTGCAAAGATGATCGCTATGGTGTACTCTGCTGCTGGGGTGCCTCTTCGGCCACCGAGTGAGGAAGCGCACTCTTGAACGAATGGCACAGTAATAACGCTCAAGTAAGTAATGGCAAGTCCGACATGGAAACACAAAGTCGAGCACGCGGTTGTTTTATTTTTGAGAATAGTAATCTCAGGCATCAATTATATAGTACACAGAAAGGAGTTCTTCCTCGATCAAGTGATTGCTAAAGTTTTAAATCGTACGAATCGTGCAAATTTAGGGGGGTGGATCCCGTGATCATCACACGTGATGTCTTATCCTGTGACAAAAAGTGGGGGTTGACACTACTGTAGTTGTTTGCGGGCTTCAACTTTCTAGCAGATTATACACAATCAGATATTTGTCTCACTCGGCTCGGGTATATCTTTTTCCCGCTTGCGTAGCTATCATATGCGCACCGCCACAATGTATAAACTTGCAGTACCAATCATATGAGTCAGAAACGGCACAGGAAGAATGTCTATTGGTCACATCAGTCGCCCATCAAAATCACTCATAACGAGTCTTACCTTGTCGGTTACGGTTTGTGTAAGGAGAACGACCAAGAGTATAATGATTTGAAGGGGATTATATAAGGCTCGAATCTCTTGGTTATCCTATCTCAACCACATTCCCAGAATTCAAACATAATCTTGTTTGTGTATCCTTCACGGCTTGCATAATTTATCGGAGTCCGAGATTTCTGAGATTAATGCCAGTACTCAATAACACATCTTCAGACCAACACACAACAATGGACACTAAAATTTATTCCATGCCAAAAGGGATGCATGCTATTCCAGGGCACCTGCTTGACCTGCGCTCCGACTCCGAAGTCGACCATGATCTCCTCCACCCCAAGCCCGTCACCGACGAAAAGAACGTCTGGTTTTTCTGGCACAGCGGATTCCAAAACATGCATCCCTACACCCAACGCAACATACGCGCCTGGCATAGAAGGTTCTCCCCCCAAGGATGGGTAATACGCGTGATGGACAGACTACCATCCTCGCCCCTCAACGTTGCCAATTTCCTCGATATCGCCGATCCGGGCACCTTTCCCCGTGCCTTTGTCGACGGCACTATTGGTGGCGATTACGCCCCTCAGCATAATTCCGATCTCGTCAGATGGCCGCTCCTTCTCAAGTATGGAGGCGTGTACGCTGATGTAGGCTTGATGCAACTCGGCGACTTGGATCGTATGTGGAGTGAGACGGTTGGGAATCCCGATTCCCCGTTCGATGTCCTTTCTTATAACATGGGTGGTGTTGATGAGCGCAGTCTGACGAATTACTTCCTCGCTTCTGGTCGCGACAATCCGCTTTTCGCACGGTGCCACAAGCTTTTCTTGGAACTGTGGGCGGCTGATGACGGGAAGGCAAGTACGGAGGGGATGCATAGTAGCCCGTTGCTGCGAGGTGTTCCGTTGTTAGGCCAGACGCTGAGTTTCGAGGAGAACGGCAAGAAGTATGGCCCAGAGGAGGCTAGCCGAATGTTGTCGGACTATATCACTCAAGGCCAAGTCATGTCAATGGTCATGGGATTGATTGACGCGGAAGGTGGCTGGGATGGACCTAGGTATTGCGCTGAGAGGGTTTATGCCATCGAGTATATGGTTGGCTCGCAACTTATCAATGAGATGACCGCGTGGGACGGCACGAAGGCATTTCGTCTGATGTCTCTATCGCTTGCCAAGGATGGGGAGGCAGAGAGCTCTGAGCAGGAAGAGGCAAGAAAGATCGTCGAGGCGTGTCTCCAGAAGAGCTTCGGGTTCAAGTTGGCCCACGGCATAATTCTCAGAATGCTGGGAGCGACGCTTGGCTCGTTGTGGAGGAAGCATGATGGTTCTGATAATGTGCAGGGAACCTACGCGCATTGGCTGAGACACGGTACAATGTATTGGAATCAGGATGGAATCCCACCCCGTATGGATTTCCAAGTGGTTGAGCCTTTCAAAAGAGGGCCTCTGTTGAGAGAGAAATGAATAGAAGATTATTGGATTGACCTTAGATGCAGAAATCGATGGCAAACTGTGATGATATCCTGCCAAGGCTTCATCGAATTGTTCTGGTCTTGCACACTGATCTTTTTTCCCGCAGCCATCGGTGACAGAAGGTATGGTGATATGGCTTTGATTATCTCTCTCGTGGGTCAAAAATAGATTGCATTGACTAATTCATCCCTAATTTTTACCGCAGCAAGTCTTGAACTTCTTTTTACTACCACAATGGCAGGGGTCATTCCTCCCAATCTTCTTCCCACCCAACCCACCTGATGTGCTACCAGAAATACCAGCACCTCCGCCGCCATTCAACAGCAACCCAATTTCAGGAATCAATCTCTGGACAGATGTACCCATCCGGTGGATCGTAATTCCATTCCCTTCAGCAACATTAACATCCCCGCCCTTCTCTATAAAGTACCTTAGCGCATCCACCGTCTTCTTCTTCCCCTTCGCACTATAATCACTTGCCATGATAATATCATGCCCAGCAACACAGCCATAGCGATTCCGATGGTTAATAGCTACACCAGCCTCTACCATAATATCCGCAAACTCACGATCCCAATACGGCTTAGTGGAAATGGCATACATGAAGGTTGTGGTACCGCTCAGATCCGTAGAATCGACGGGTACTTTTGCCTCGAGCGCGAGATAGCGTGTTGTCTCAAGGTAACGCAGCCGGTTGTACGGGTCGAGGTGAGTGAGCTGGAGCAGGAAGTTGAAGAGGGGGACTTTGGTGGGGCCGTAGTGGATGTCGGCAAGTGATTGGCGTGTCTTCTCAATGCCATCGACGCTGGATCTCTCTTCGAAATCGGCGCGCACGCTTGATGTGGGTCCACGCACGATGTGGGAGTAGTCGTCTAGGTCTGCTTCAGTCCAGACTTCGGAGGTGCAGAAGGTGCGCAGCCTTTGTGCCTCGGCGCCGGAGAGAACATGTGTACCACCGGGCAGATTGGCCATGGTGAGATTTGATACAATGTAGTCTGCCTCTTAAATTCCAGGTAGAGGCTTTCGTGAGTTCCAAAGCCGCCGTTTCTGAGATGGCGGTGTGGGTTGAGAACTGCGGTTTTAAAACGCACAGACCTCCTCGGTTGAGATTTTAGGGGGTTTCAATCTATTCACCTATCTTTAGTTTACAGCGGGTTTGTGGTCCAGTACCAATTAAGATATTATTTTATACTAAACTCAACACGAACGAGTGGTCGTGTATGGTGCAAATTGTATCTTATCTCTAATGTGATAAGTTGTCTTCTGCCTACAGCTGGGTTTGCAGCAGAACTTGCAGCTTTATTGCCTTTAGAGGTACTGGCCGCAGAAATGTGTTACTGCGCTGCGTTACAGGGTTAAAAGGGGGCTCGCTTAGGCTCCTATTCCTACAGTATTCCATAGCGATCGTTGCCCAGGCAACACGCTAAATGAATAGACGCATAGGCCATACAGTGAACTCAACGACGCGTCTAACAGCGACAATCTTCAACAAACGCTTTTGCTTCCCCAGCCATTACTCTTTTCCCCGGAAGCCCAAATATGGGTAAAGGAACCCGCGGATTTAACTCTCAGCGAGTCACAGCTGGTCGCGTTGAGAAGCCTCGCCAAAAAACGGAGAAACAGAAGTACCACCGCGAACAAAAGGCGGCGCGCCGCGAGCTCCCATCATGGTACTACCGCATCCTCGGCATCGAATACACCAAGAACAGAGACGCCCGACCTGCCGACTTTGACCAAGATCTATCTGAGCTGGAAGAAGCGTCGCCGCCGAAAGAGGAGCGTGAGTGTATTTGTGGCGACCCGGTGGATAGCGAATGTCCATGCTGGGATTCCGAAAAAGACGAGGATTCATTTTCGGAGAAGTCCTACGAGGGTTCTGATGCCGATTGCTACTACGAAATAAAAGAACAGCGTGAGGACCGGAAGTGAGACCTGCAGCAGCGTCGACAGGCATCCGAGAAGGCCAGGCAAATGCGAATCGCATCTGAGAAGGAGAGAGAAGAGGAGGTGGACGCCGCGTATGAAAGTTTCAAGACAGCCAAGAAGAAGAACGGTGCGATTACAATTAACGTCGTGGATAAGCCATTCAGTTTATACTCTTTGGGCCATACCAACAAATTCTACTCAGACCTCGATGACAACAGTCCTAAAAATGCCCCGCGGAAAACAATAAAATTCTATCACAAACGTGACGAAGAAGACGACAACGACAGCGCCTCACGACAACTGCAGAAAGAAAATGGTTCAGAAGACAAGCCGGTATACGGCGACGCAAACTTTGGTACTGGTCGATGCAAATTCGGTCCTTTCCGCCTCCCCACACGCGCAAGTCGGAAAGCTGTGGAAATCAAGGACTCGAACGGCACATGCTACTTATCAATGAAGTTCTTTGGAGATGACTATATAAAGATGCGCGTCTCCGCGGGGGTGGGTTTCAACAATAGCGCTACTACTCCTCCCACGCCGCAGTTCTTTGACTTCGGCGGGATCTGGGATGGCTCGGACAGCGCGATAAAAGAGAAGAAGATAGAAGAGGAGAGGATTAAAAATGCTCCGCCGTCGCCTCAAGAGACGTTTTTTGATACAAGTCACCCGATAGGCCAGTTGTATCTTAAGTGGTATTGAAAGAACTAGTGGTGTATTTGATCGTAAAGTGTATTATATTGTATATAATAGTGGTCATTCTCCACCGCGTGAGTGAAAACTATGGCCGCCTAATATCAAGTACGCCTTGCAAATTATACACAGAGTTAACATTTTTATCTCCCCTCTCTACCCAGGTATGCTTGCCAGCAAGCACCTCATATATATCCTGCGGATCTCCAGAACTATAGACTGCAAGTTCAATACTCGTAGCTTATGTGAAGAACTATCGTAAGGTGTAATATCTGTTCCTGTTCGTTCATTACCTTTCAATAGTCCCAACCCAAATATCAACTTCGACCGTATCATATGCTGTTATCGGCACAACTAAACGCTTCTCCAACCTGCTTATTCTTATATTGGTCGATAATCTCGTTGATAACAGCACTGAAAAGGGGGTTCGCTGGTTAGTCTTGCCGTCCAATTGTATTCATTTGAGTGAGTATTGTCAGAATGCAGAAAAACTCACTAAGTCCCGACAACAAGTGTGAAGAGTCCAGCACCGAACATCCCAGCATGCAACACCCACGCAGTCTTCTGTTTCCACGTGCCCCGTCGGTATCCAGGATGCATATGGAACCAGAAGAGCGCCGGGAGACAAACACCCAAGGGAGCGAACCCCAGAGCCCCAATCAGCGCCACGAGGGAGTTGAAGAACGGAACCGCTTCAGCCAGAAGCCACGAAATGAGCCCGAGGCCATACGTGCAGCCGAACCACGCGAACCAGTGGGTCCTGGTGTTTCCTTCCAGATGCACGGTGTTGCGCAGGATTCGCACGAATAGCGTTTTGGCGGCGATGTGGATCGTGATGACTGCGCCGGCTACGAGACCCGGAATTGCGAGCGCGTAGGAGATGATTTTTATGGTCGGGCCGCCGCTGCCTAGGGCGGGACTCGCGATCCATTTACCGCAGTAGGCGAACATGGTTAGGCCCAGGGAGAAGTAGGCGGCATTGATAAAGCCCATACTAACGTAAACACTTCGAAAGTAGTGTTGAGGCTTCTTAAACTCTGAGATGACGGGCAGGAATGCCGGGGTGTTGGCTGAGGAAGAGAAGATCGCGAGTGCGGCAGACCATGCGGCGGCGAATGTGGTGCCCGCAGGAGGGAGCGCTTTGAAGCCCAGGTCGTAGGGGCCGGTCTGGGGAGCGGCAGCTGGACGTTCGCGTTGGGTGACGGCGATGACGACTGTGAGGATGGCGGCGACGATGGAAGCAAATCCTACCCAGGCTATCCAGCTAAGGTCCTTCAGCTTTGGAATACTTGCGGCGGAAGCAATGATGAAGTAGGCAATGGCACCGAAAGCGACAGTGCACATGGCGTGGCTGGAAACTGCATTGAGCGCGATGGTGAATGCCAATTTTGTGACTCCTCCACATACACTGAAAAGTATGTTAGAATGACATGATTATATGGATAGGTATCAAGGGAGTGCTCTTACACCCAAGTAAAAATAAAGGTAAACTCAGCATAGTTCCTTGTTGCAGCTACCCACTTCAGGTTTCCGCCACTCCAGTCACGAGCCACGATACTAGTCCAATCTTGTCAGTAGAGGACTCTGGGACGACAGAAGTACACTTACCTTGCGCCATCAGCGCAACTGTGGATTGAGCGATGTGCCAATTTGTATTGTCCGAAGAGGTATGCTCCATCTGTAATAGTAATTGAATTTAGCAGCGGATCAATGAAACCAGAAAGACACTGGCAGATTGAAACCCACATGTATTGAGCAAACCCCAGAAGAGGATAAAAAGGCAGCCAACCACACCTCCCAAAGTATGCATCGCGGAAGGAATTGAGAGTACGCCGACACCAATTGTCATCTGGATTTGGGTGTTAGGAAGCACGCCCAACGTTCACGACACGCATTGAACTTACTTTCGCAAATATGACAGCAGCTATGTGAGGTAGGGTCAGCAACAGCAGTGAAAAAAATGGATGTTAAAAGACCCACCGTACGGCCAACTCAACGTTCGAAAGTTTGCTCCACCCTCCTCAGAAAAAACATCTTTCTCGGTTTGCGAGTGTGACTGTTGGAGTTCCTTGGTTCCTTCGGGCGTCTTGGACATACTACTTTCCCTGGAGGATTCATTAATATCGACTAGAATCTTCACTCCATCCTCCAATTCAGGCCTTGGCGACGGCCTGTTGGTTTCCCTAGTAGCGGGTATCATCGTGAAGATTCGGCGCTAATTTGGATGTAATGGGTGTTTCCGTGACGAGGGAGGATTGGGGGAGCGTATGAACGTATTGAAAGAGAACGAGAGATATTTTGAACAAAATCAGGACGCAGGATTGACTTTGTGTGTCGAAATCTCTCGGACTCAAACTAGCTGTACTGGCATCTGGGCTCTCGTTTGGGTCCCATGTGATCATTGATGTAAATGATAAACGTCATATGGATATTATCATTGAATACACGACCGGCTGGCTGTCCGCCTCAATGTTGGTGTTATTAAGAACGCTACTAGGGGTCCGGGGGGAGGCTAGTCTGCCTTAGGTCCCGAGTTTCCAAGAGCCTCGCCAACGAATTGACATGCTAACAGAATTAAGAACTCCAGGAAGGCTAGATTGGGGGAATGACGATGTCAGTTAACTTTACTACCGCAACTGAGGTTAAGATGAAGTGTTCGGGCCATGGACTGGATGATTAGGATAATCACTTTTCGAGTCACATGAACAGCCTATTGCTCATTTGGAACATCCATTACATTTCGTTGCTTGGATCATAAAACACAAAAGAGAAGGCATAGTGACATAGAGACTTAACAGTCGAAAACGCGAATGTATGAAGTGAATGAAATACCATGAACCAGTTGAGTGTAAACGTCTGGCAGGTGTCAAAGCGGAGCTATCCGTTGTTTGGATGGAGGCTAAACATCGAGGCTCAGCAAAACACCTGCCTACCCCAACATCTTGTTCAGTCCAAAGACAACACACCGATCAGTACCCAGTAGTCGAGCTTCTTCCAATCCGTCAGCTGAAAACCAGACCCTCAAAAGAATACATCACTCCGGAGTTGATAAAAACACACGTGCACTGCGTAAGCCAACACCCCAACCCCTACTACAATACAAAAAACCCTGAAACCAAGTTCAACACAAAGAAACTTTCGAAAGGTCACTCACTAGTCTCAAACAAGCCGCAGATATTGTCGGTACAAGTGAGCAGAACGGTGTTGATGTCGAAGTTGGGGCTGGAATGCACAAGTAATGGCCGCGAAGTTAGGGCCGATTTCAACTTAGTACGAATAAAAGCGTCAGGATAGCAATAAGTGCCGGTACTATGATTGGCGCTAAGCCTTGAGCATGTAGGTAGGATAGGATACACCTGACGTGCATGTGCTGGGGTGTAGAAAGTGATGATATGCAGAATCCAGCTGGGGGGAAGGCTTGTAAAACTCCACTCAGAGAGCAGTGGCCCACGAACGCCCGGGCAACAATATTTGTTGAACGGACACTGGGATATCCAACTTGGGAGAACTTTGGGCTGGACACAGGTGACGGGAGGCGGCTTAAATGAGGCTTGGAAGTTGTTCGCAGATTTATTGCCGGCGGTCCTTGTCATGATATCTATGTCTTCGATGTTCTAACATCCATCGTCCTCCTGGAACGCCTTTAATACAACTATCGTAACCATCTATTCCTAAAGGGTGCGTTGAAGCACGCCTTAACCTCCATTTTCATACAACGGCCTTCTCCATACCGGTTGCCTCGTCCGCAAGTATAGTAACACCATTCCTCTTCTTCAAGACGTTCTCAATGAATGCTTCACCAGCCTTATACGAACTCCTCACCAAGGGCCCGCTTGCACAATATAAGAAGCCTAGGTCTAGGGCGCGTTGCCGCCATAATTCGAATGTTTCGGGGGTAACGTATTCCTCGACTTTCATGTGTCGCTTCGTAGGTCGCATGTATTGACCGAAAGTCACTACATCGACATCAACTGCTCGGAGATCTATTTCGGGTTAGCAAGTAAATATCGAGTTCTGTGCATTTAACATACCTTTCAATGTCTGCCATAGTTCATCCTCCTGCTCACCCAATCCGAGCATAATACTCGTCTTAGTGATCAATCCAGGAGTTGCCTTCTTCGCCGCATCCAGCACTGTCAAACTCTGCCTATACTTCGCCCTCCTATCCCTCACATACGGCGTCAAGCCCTCGGTCGTCTCCATATTATGTGCATAAACATCCAAGCCACTCTTCGCCACCATATTAACCATTTCCAAATTTCCTTCAAAATCCCCCGTCAACGCCTCCACCAGCATATCGGGTTTCTTCTGCTTGATCTTCATGATGGTCTCCGTCCAATGTCTTGCGCCACCATCGGGCAAATCATCTCTGTCCACAGCCGTCAACACCACATAACCGAGACCCCAGCGCGCCAGTGCCTCGGCGGTATGTTCCGGCTCATGAGCATCCAGCGGTGCGGGAGCTCTGTTCGTCTTGACGCTGCAGAATCTGCATCCTCGCGTACACGTATCGCCCATGAGCATGATGGTCGCCGTCGCAGCGCTCGCATCGCTCCCTCCCCAGCAATCCGAGATATTCGGACACCTTGCTTCTTCACACACGGTATGTAGATTCAGACCGCGCAGGTCCTTCTTGATCTTCTTGTAGTTCGAGTTGTCCGGAATTGGAGTCTTTAACCACGACGGCAACCGCGTAATCTGTTTCTGCTTCCCAGCGGGCCCAACCATTGCAGTGCGTAATTCGAGCGCATCTTCGGGAGTAAGCGCTTCGTCCTTCACGCCAACAAATTCGGTGAAGGATGGGACGGTATTGAGCTTGTCTTTGAAGTAGGTAGGGCGTCTTTTTGTGACTGGCTCGGGAGGTGAAGCTTCGATGGTGGCGAAACTTCGAGAGGATGTTGAGGATGTTGAAGATGCGGAGAGGAAGGAGCGGGATGCTTGCCGTAATGGCGGTGCATTCAAGCACCGGAATCTCGTAGCCACTGCGGCCATCTTGGATGCTATTCTTGGTTCAATGGTGTTGAATGAGGATATAGATATTTACACATCTTGTCTTGCCAAGCTTCAAAGCCGCCGAAAAACGGATGGCCGCTCCAACCCGCGTTTTGCCGCGTCCACGTGACTAGAACTAAAGCCCAAACAATTCGCTGTGATTTCCAAGCACATCTTCTGTCTCTCTTCATTTGCAAGTCTCCAATGTCATCGTGTAAGTATCGCGACCAACAAAATTCTGTTACAGTGTGTAGATAATCTCAAGAAGTCTTTGAATACCCAGTTCTTTGCTTAGACTGCCTCAGACGTGGCTTGAACAACGTCCTGCAGCTGGTCTTTTTGCAGGCCCTAGTATGGGCTCAATGAAGCTGCGAGGTGTCTAGAATATAGGATACGCAATACGTGTTTTGTGATTTTGCAGAACTTCATGTTGTTTACTCCGCGCAGCCTGAAGCCCATTGCAAAAGCTAGATTTTCTATTGCCCAGGCGGTGTTCAAGCGGGTATCAAAGAAATCTTGGTTGGATGGCATCTACAGAATAGGTCTCACGATCAGGAGTCACGTTATGGGCTCCATGTCGAAGCCAAGTGCCATCTTCTCGGGCAATTGCTCACACAAGCTTTTATGCTGTATTGCTCCTTATAAACAATGGGAACATTTGTGTCAAGCTAAAACTCATATTTGGTCCCAGAAAAACATCTAGTATATTCTCATCATCACATCCCACAGTATATATCCATCCAAATTCTACACAAACTGCTAACTCACAATCAAGCCTCAGAAAGGCAAACCTCCCAGCCGTGTAGCAAATTGTTTACATTGATTTTGTTACACACATAACCTGGATGACGATATAAGGGGAACATGTACTCTCTACTCCGTAGTCCAATTCACGCATCAGAGCACTTATTCGGCTTATGCTTGTCCCATCAAACTACACCAGTTATAGATATGATAACATATACAGCTTCTCTAGTTTTGAAGTCCCCTGTCCCGGTCAGTTGTGAATACGCTATGAAGTTGACCAGCCACTTAACTGATATGGACCCTTGGGGTGTGAATAGGTAAGACCAGAACAATTGCGGTGGCCATTGAATCACGGTTTCAAAACCGGAAGCAGAGCATGTGATTTCGTATTTTCTACAAATACACCCCCAGAGGTATTTCAACACCGTCCTTTTTGGAAAACATACAATAAAGCAGAACAGAGCACCCTTTGAAAACAACTCGGTATGGAATTCCCAGCTGCGCGACTCGCTATCGAGCTACTATTCTCCTTTTAGTCTTTTAGACGCGCATGATTCTCCAAGAACTGGGAAATAGCGTTGAGGACGACATTTGAACTGTGGTTGATAGAACTACGAAGAAGAAAAAATGCTACCTCCTAGCGATGCCTAGAGGTAGAGTACACCATTCATCTTGAATGCCAAAGTTGACTTAAGGAAAGAAATTTGAGACAGAATATACTGAGAGTCATTCGTTGGTACCAACATTTAGGGTGTAGAGGGAGGTGCTATAATTACAATTAGTAGGTTATAAAATATAATAGTAACTTGCAGGTAAATATTTATCTAGGTAGGTCTTATAATAGCTGAAATAGGCTCAGTCTACGCCTACGTAATGAGCATTGATGCATGATTTCAATGATGTTCAATTTATTAATTCTTGATTGATTTTGGAATTTGATAATATTCTCGAAAATAACGATTCCCTACTCAGGAAGGAGTGTCGTTTTTCGGGGTAAGGATCTTGAATTGACTGCTGTTCTACAGTGGGAAGTACGCTGTGTATATAGGGCCTTCAGCTTAATAAGCCTATAGGCAACCGCTGTAGCCTGGCAGGCTACAGCGTTACTGCTAGTGTGTATCCACTTCTAGGCTACAACAAGGAGCCATGTGCACCGGTTTCTGTGGTGGAAATCTTGAGACCGCCGCATGGTCGCATCGGCTGCTGCATCTGGAGAGCCGTGCGCGTGTACAGTAGCCCACCCACCCCACTGGACGCCCAATCCGTTACTAAAAGAGCACCCTAGCCGGCCCCCTATAGGGCACTGTTAGAATACGAACGATTGAGTATGCGATGGAATAAGGCTTGAAGCTAGCGTAAGAAGTTAAAGTCATTTATTATGATTGATGTATAGAGAAAAGACAATATAACCGGAAAACCGATGACCAGTTTTATGAGCAGTTATGCTTATATAAGCAGCTAATTACAACAGGCACAGGGATACAACTAGCCTGACCGTTATTGGCAGGTACTTAATAAGATGAGGATTTCTGGCACTGTACTATAACCTCCACCATAATCCAGCCATCTCCTGCTGTTCGTTTTATACCTACTTACCACAGTATCTTCACGACATATTTGTTATTGTTTTTAAGAAGCATCTGCCTGTTGCGGTCCACATTCGTAGTCGAAGATGGCCTTCGCCCAAGGCGATGGTGGTTTACTTCAGATGAATCAGAGCAGCTTCGATTTCAATCTACCATTCGAGCAGCTGTTCTTCTCCATCATACCCTCTGCACTGTTCATAGTATCCTCCGTATGGCGCACTATCTTTCAGGCACGGAAACCCGCTATCGTCAACGCGCCCGTCTTCCAGCTCATTAAATTGGTACAAATTCCTGCCCTCTATCGTTCAATTCAGGTGGGATGTAATGTGATGTTAATTGTTGTTCCACTCCATAGGGTACTATTATGACATATGTCGGAGTCGAGCTCGCACTCCTCATCCTGGTCGCGCTTGGGTCGTTCCATTCAAACGGAATTTTCGTGGCTTCCTCAGTTCTCAAATTTGTGACGGCCATACTGATGATAACGTTAAGCATGGTAGACCATAGTAGAAGCCCAAGACCTTCTGTGCTTCTGAGTAGCTATCTTTTTGTGACCCTTATACTGGATGTCGCCCAAGTGCGAACGCTCTTCTTACTGGCCGGTGGCAAACCCGAGCGCACTTACAGTAGCCTTTTCAGTGCTTCGGTGGCTTTGAAAGTCGCAATGCTGCTGTTAGAAGCTAAGCCGAAATCTAAATGGGTATGTTGGGACGAGAAAAGTCACAGCCCTGAGGAAACAAGTAGCATCTTCTCTCTCGGCGTTTTTTTCTGGCTCAACAAACTGTTTTTAAGAGGCTACAAGAAGATGCTTACGCTGGATGACCTGTATCCACTCGATACCACTTTGAAAAGCAAAGTTCTCCACGAGAAGTTCTCCAAGAATATGGACTACTCGAAATTGAAAGGGGATAAGTTTGGGCTCTTGAAAGTACTGATAAAAACGTTGAAAGCCCCTCTCTTGCTTCCAGTCCCGGCACGTCTGGCGCAACTGGGATTCGCAATTTGTCAACCATTCCTGATCGAAAAGCTACTGGACCATCTCAGAAATCCGGAGGCTTCCGCCAATGTTGGTTATGGTTTGATTGGGGCAAGCATATTGATCTACGGCGGCATAGCCCTCTCCACGGCTCTCTGCATGTAAATTGAACCCCGACACTCTAAAGCACCTAGACACTGATAATTATACGCTGACAAGGTACCCCCATCATCGAATGCGTGCTATGACAAGATCGATACTCGTCACCGAAACATTCATCAAAGCCACCGAGGCTCGCATGGGAGCTGAGGATCACAACGCTGCCCTCACTCTAATGAGCACCGACATCGAGCGAATCAAGTTAGGGTTCAGAATGATACACAACGTATGGGCGGGATTTATTCAGGTTGCTCTGGCCGGATGGATGTTATATATTCGAGTGGATCTTGTATTTCTGGTGCCAATTGGAATCGTTACCGTTTGTTTCGCTCTCTTGGGTATCCTTATCAATTTCACGGGGGATTCGCAAAGGTCCTGGATGGCCGGAGTTCAGAAGCGTGTCGGACTAACAGCCACAGTCATCGCTAGTATGAAGAACTTGAAGATTTCAGGCCTTTCTTCCACCATCGGCGAGTATGTGCAACAGCTCCGCGTGGAAGAGCTTGCATCCGGAGCTCGATTTCGAAAGATACTCCTTCTGGCAGCGGTCTTTGGTTACACTCCAATGTTGATGAGCCCACCGCTGACTCTTGCCTTCACAAATGCGACATTGGATACCACGAAGGTATTCACGAGTCTCTCGTTCCTAAGCCTTTTGACAAACCCATTGTCACAGATCTTCCAGTCCGTGCCTGAGATTGTTTCTGGTCTGGCTTGTGTAGGCCGAATTCAGGCATTCTTGGAGTGTGAAAGTCGCGAAGACTTTCGTCGTTTCTTGGCCGATCAAAAGAACACCTCAGATGATCCCAAAGCGAACATGGAAGTTTCTTCTGGACCGACACTAGACTCGGCCGGTTCTGCTATTATCATTGAAAGCGGCAGCTTTGGGTACGAGGCAGACAAGATGGCATTAAACGACATCAACATCCGAATCACGAAGTCTGAGCTTACTATGGTTGTAGGACCAGTTGGGTCAGGGAAGTCTACTCTCTGCAAAGCTTTACTTGGAGAGATACCGTTCAGCGAAGGAAGTGTCTGTCTAAGCAACAATATCCCTCGAGTTGGATTTTGCGATCAAATTGCTTTTCTCTGGAACGGAACGATCAAGGAAAACATTATAGGATTCTCTCCTCTCGACGAGAACAGATACATCGAGGTCATAAAGGCCACATCCTTGGAGTTTGACTTCGCTGTGCTTCCGTTAGGCGACGAGACCAACGTCGGATCCGATGGAACAACATTATCCGGTGGCCAGAAGCAGCGCGTTTCTCTTGCGCGCGCTCTATATCTGCAGTCTGATCTACTTGTGTTAGATGATATCTTCAGCGGCTTGGATGCGGATACCGAACAACAAGTTTTTACGCAAGTCTTTGGGAAAGACGGCCTTCTCAAAAGGAGACGCTGTACCACTGTGCTTTGTACCCATAGCGTCAAGTATCTGCCTAAATCAGATCATGTCATAGCTCTTAAAAACGGCAGTATAGTCGAGCAGGGTAGCTTCGATAACCTTATAGCTGGACAAGGCTACGTACAGGGATTGGGACTGAATGCCTCACTGGGCAGCGATGATATATCGAAGGAAACTACATCGACAGCGGTGGAGACAAGCAAGAAGGAACCGCATCTGGAACTTCCTCAAGCGACAATGCCTATTCCGGCTGTCCATGCAAGAGATACAGATCAATTGCGTCCTGTTGCGGATACGACGGTATATCGACACTACCTCAGAAGTATGGGGTGGATGCTGGCCGCTTGCTGTATATTTTCGGCTGCTCTCTGGGGGTTCTTTACGAATTTCCCAACAGTTTGTAAGTCAACTTCAAGTCACGAAAACAGTCAGCAACTTGATAGACATGACGGAAACTTGGAGGCAATCTCGACTCTACCTGAACGCCAGCTAACATTTTCTTCTCGTAGGGGTCACATTTTGGACTGACGACATCTCCACGGGACATCCTGTCCACTCTAACGCATATTATGCTGGTATCTATGCAGTGTTTCAAATCTGTGCCATGATTTCGCTACTTCTCCTTGGCATCTTACTCTTCGTAGTCTCTATTAAACGAACAGGTGCCAATCTTCACCAGGATATCTTGCGAACATTGATCCGGGCTCCTTTGGACTTCTTTGCTAAGACAGATACTGGTGTGATCACGAACCTCTTCTCACAGGATCTGAACTTGATTGACACAGAACTGCCAGAGGCAGTACTGAACACTCTATTTTGTGTAAGTCCTCAATTGGGAGTCGAGCTTCGTAGAATTGCCACTGATAAGCAACTTTTACAGCTATCACTAGCTATCGGGCAAGCTGCTGTAATGCTTACATCGTCTCCGTACTTGGCTATCAGCTACCCGATTCTTGCCGCCGTACTGTACCTTATAGGAAAGTTCTACCTTCAGACATCCAAACAGCTGAGGCTGCTGGATCTCGAGGCCAAGAGCCCCTTGTAGTAAGTCTATCACTGCTTGTTGAAATACTTCACACCATTTCGTGTGCCGCCGGGAGCCTTGCTGACTTATATCCCTCTAGCACTCATTTTCTTGACACTTTTAGGGGAATTGTCACTCTCAGGGCCTTCGGTAAGTTTTTAAAGAAATTATTCTTAATATCGTGACTCGAATCAGGTTGAGTAAGCTGGAGTTGCAGGCGTTGTGTGGGTACCTTTGAATGGCGTTCACCGCTAACACAAGGAGCAAATAGGTTTTATTTCAGAAGACATTTCAAAGAACGCTGATCTACTAGACACGAGTCAGAGACCTGCATATCTCCTGGTCATGATTCAGGAGTGGTTGAATCTTGCTCTCGACCTGGTGGTCATGGTGATAGCCGCGGTCCTGACAACACTTGCCGTCAGCCTTCACTCTAGCGCTGGCTTCGCGGGCGCTTCCTTAGTCACCCTTATGGGATTTGGAGAGAGCCTGTCAGGCATTGTTATCTACTATACCAGGCTAGAAACTTCCATTGGGGCGGTAGCTAGACTGAAGACCTTCAACGAGACTGTCAAGCCTGAAGACAGAGAGGATGAACAAATCTTCCCTCCTGAGTCATGGCCTCACAGCGGTGCGTTGGAGTTTAAGGGTGTTTCCGCGAGCTACAGGTGAGTCCTAAATATACTACCCTTATCACGCAAGAGAAATGCTGAGATGTTGATCAAGCAGTATGGAAAACAACGACGACCACACATCCAGTCTAGCCCTCCGCGACATTCATCTCAGCATTGCGCCAGGCGAGAAAATTGCTATCTGCGGTCGGACCGGAAGTGGGAAGTCAAGCCTTATCGCCCTGCTTCTCAAACTCCTCGATCCTGTCCCTGACACCGCAGGCAACATAATAATAGACAACATACCACTCCACAGGGTTGACAGATCTACACTGCGTCAACATATCATCGCGGTGCCCCAGGAATCCGTATTCTTACCCGACGGTACCACCTTCAAAACTAACCTGGACCCGTCTGGCGTATCAACTCAAAGGGAATGCCAAGCTGTACTCGAATCTGTTGCACTTTGGAATTTTGTTCAAGAGAGAGGCGGTATAGATGCAGGTATGAGTGTAGGAACGCTCAGCGCTGGGCAACGACAACTTTTGTCGCTTGGAAGAGCAGTACTGAGGCGACGTATCCGGACGGAGAAGCTGGGTGCAGAGGGCCAGAGTCTAGAAGGCGGGATCCTGTTGCTCGACGAGGTGAATTCAAGTGTTGACGTTGACACGGAACGCCTCATAAGCGAGACCATCAGGACCGAGTTCAAGGCTTACACTGTCATTGCCGTAAGCCACCGGCTGGATATGGTCATGGACTTTGATCGAGTTGTTGTGATGGATGAAGGGGAAGTAGTCGAGGTTGGGAATCCACTGGTACTGGCTGATACAGCGGGAACCAAGTTCGCAAATTTGGTGACGGCTGGGAGAAAGTAGTGACGAGAAGTTGTTGATAGAACACGAAATTGAAAGGGCGGCACTTCTTTCACTTCTAACCATGTATTATCCCTTCCAGTATGGTCCAATTCCGATGAGTTGGGCTAATCATCTTCAGCTCGATCGGAGCGGAGGTGATCCGGCTCTATATATCGACACCATTCATGTTATAATTATAGTCGTTAATTGGCTGTACATGTAATTGGGAGTGCGAGCTTACTAGCGAAGAACCGGTCGGCAATAGGTAGCTTTTGTAATAAGCACATTGTCGAGGCCGTCGTCGGTTGAGCTCGAAGAATGTAATTTGTAGTATTATGAGGTTGTCATAAGACATACAACTTTCTAATCTTGCCATGTAATATAAAGAACCTCTTGCTGCTCCTCCTGCTTTAGTATATACCTGTGTCCGAATAGAGCTCTCCCCACTCCATCAGTTTACTGGGGTGCAAAGACTTTATATTCATGTTCTAATGCCAGGCTTGGTCGCCTTCATATTCAAGGTATGCTCAGAAACGCCAAGCTTGCAAATTCCAATCGTCTACAATTACAGTGTATGTTCGTCCTTCTCCCATATGCGCAACGAACCAGAACACCAAGATTTATTCCATCCAATGAACCAACAGAAAGAAACCCTAACTATTCAAACCGCCATAACGCTCTTGCCGCCATCGTCAGTGAGTCTCGATCTCACCCTGATCTTCAGAAACCCCGCGCCCAATCTCTGGAGCGCATCCGCGCCAGTCTTCCCAGCACCTTCATCAACTCCAATAACCGCACTGGGGGAGAACAGCAGCGCTTCACCGACTCGCAGCTTGATGATCTCGCGGAATACTTTCGTCGCTATACTGATCTGCTGTTCGCCACCCTCGGTGTCGTCAGTGCGGAGAAGTAGCTTTGAGGCTGCGCCAGCCAGGTGGCCTTCTAGCGTCTTGAGCCATTCTGGAGAGGTAAAGCGGTGTACGATGGTTACGGATGAGAGGTCGAGCAGAGCGGGGGAGATGGTCGGTTCTTGGGTGGAGATTATTATGCGGGCGCCGAGGTGGCGTTGGAGGCGGATGGTGGCAAGCAGGGTTTCGGTGAGGGTTGAAGCTTCGGAGGAGGCGTTCATGTACTGGATTTCATGTCTTGTTAGTGGGCTTTTCATAGGGTATGTTTTGGAAGGGGGATGGGGCTGGCTGACTTACTTTATGGGCCTCGTCGAGAGCGATGACTCGGCCGACGGATGTGCTTTTCTCGAGAAATATGCTGAGGCAGATGTTAAACAGTGCGCATGCTCCTTCTGGCGTAACACATGGACATGAGAGATCGACAATTGTGAGAGTACCGGCCTGCATATGTTAGTTGTGGTAGTGAGAGTTTAGTTATGGGGTAACATACTTTAGGGGTCCAATCATTACCCGTAGGGGGTCTCAATTTTCCCTTTCCCTTTAAATGCGGGGCGAATGTCTGTTCTTTTGGCATGAAACTCTCCAAAGTATCAAGACGTTGCTGTAAAGGTCTGAGCTGGTCGGGTGACAGATTGGCAGCATCCACGTGTTTCTTGAAAAGGACATAGTCAAATTTGCTACCTGTCTTTTGTTGCTCTTCTCGCAGAACTCGAAGGATCCGGTATATAGTGTGTACATACAAGGGTATGGGGCCGTTACTTGAAGTCACTGCCATCAAGTCAAGCATTCTCTTCGTGTTGAGATCGCTTTGATTGATTCGAAGGGGTTCAATCGTGATGTTTTTGAACTGAGAATACGCCAACTAGGAGATTTGTTAGTAGATGAAGGTATGCTGGGGTGTAGTTTGACTGACCTTTATGGTAGCAATATTGGTTGGGGCACAGAGTACTCGAACCTTGACTCCCTTATTCGATGACAGAAACGCTGCCTCGCAAGGTGAGCCTCCATCATCGGATATGAACGTGTCATAATGGAAAACAAGCCCGGTAAGAGGATGGGGTAGATGATTTGCTACGGCTGGGAACATCGAGTTCTCCAACAAGCAGGACAAAGTATGGCTTTTGCCAGATCCCTGGGAGCCACAGATGAATGTGCTAGACGGACTGGCGATGTTGAAGAAAAGTCGTGGGTCAGCGTTCATGGCATCGACTTCGACATCAGTGGTCTCTTCAAAGCCACGAGCGACCCCAGCCAGCAGACCGTACTGCGCAAATGGGTTCTCGGTTTCGTTCGCCAGACGCCTACTCACGTGTTCAAGGACCGGCATGGTGAAAATCGGCGCCGTGATAGCATCCCCAAGCTCTTGCTTCCCTTCCGTCCTGGTGAGAAGCCCCATATGCTCTTCGAAGGCTTTCTCTTCCTCCATCTCCTTCGTCATCGGGGTCCCGGTAGGCGTTAGTGGGAAGATGTTCGTGGAAGCAGTAGAAGATGGGATATCAGAGAAAAGGAAGGAAGGCTTGTTGTTCGCAATCTGCAGTTCCGATACTTTGTTCTCGATATTTGAGACTTGGTTGAAGGGGAGAAGTGGATTAAAGAGTGAGGGACTGGGGTCTGGAAGTGTAGGCTTTGGCCTGCTTGTCCTCATCTTGAGGGGCATATTTAAACAACTAACAAATCTTTGCTTCTGTTGATAGTAAAGAAAACAAAATGGAATCAAAATGCTTTTGTAGTTTTCCGTGTCCTTCCAGTAAAAGGTTTTTATTCAATTAGATGCTGTCGCCTTTCCATTCTGCCTGCGACTATCCGTCACTAAATCAATCTGAGACAACCAAAACGTAGATCTGCTTTATGACATACAATGCAAATACAAATATGTATGGAATGGAACAGATCACGGGTGTAGTGACTAGGCGTAAGATGCGTGATGTCATCTTGAAGACGTCTTTTTTTTTTTTGAGTTCGTTTGCATCAAATCGGAAATTGTCCACATGAAAAGGCGCTAGTATAGGTACTACCTGTGGTTTCTAGGCTGTGTGATACAGTAGCAATGCTTGTATCTTCAGTATAAATGCTTAAATCGACTATGGTTCTACAGTGAGAAGTACGCTGGATATATAGGCCTTTCAGGTTCTGCATAGCCCCTTATTTTTGTCACTAATATCTAGACTTCCAGGCTGTCGTCACCCACTTCTAGTTTAAACTTTCAGGCTGTCGTCACCACTTAAAGGGGTTCGCTGTTTGCATCAAATCGGAAATGGTTCACATGAAAAGGGGCTAGTCCATAATGGGTACATTACCCCACGTGAACATGACTTTATAACTCTACCCCGTAGACTCTTCCAGTCCTCTATTGTCTACTCAAGTCACTTTCCGGTAGTATTCCAAAAGCGAGTGAAACGATTGAGGTCGAGTTGTGCGGTGGACAAAGACCAGTAGCATCACCAGGTTCCCGTTATTTGCGGGTGAGCTCATCCCGTCTGCGTTTAGCTCAGCACGGGACAATCACGACCCCACCCACTGAATTCGTCAACGACAGTTCACTTCCTGCTTTCACCTACATTCAGCAAACCCTCGAAATTGCACACATCAAGTACATACCATGGTTTTCTATTTCGTAGATGGCAGCTTTTCAAAAAGAAGCATCTTCCGGTTGCGCCGACCTGCAATGAAAGATATGCCTGCTGCCATTTTTAAACTTTTGTTCGTTCTACTGCACCTTTCCACGGCATTTGAAAGCTTTCCTTGGTTGTCTTTGAGGGTTGAAAATCCAAACATGCCATTTAAGATCTATTTGATGCTCAATACAGGTAGGTGAAATGTGGCAAATTATAGGTTAATGTTTTGTGCCAGTTTTCACCGATCTAAGTAAGTCATATTTGCCTTCCTAAACAATTTGAAGGCCATGCCAGAATTCAGTGCGAGCTCTACTATATCGCTGCATAATCTCTTCATTTTGTAAAGGTGATAGGATAACTTGGGTTTAGGGGGAACTGTTGTGATTGGGATGACTATCAACTGCTGCAGTTTGTTTATCAGAAGCTATCTGGTAGAAGGACAGGTGAAGTGTAATTTCTTCCTAATTATCACTAAATTGCAGCTTCCATGGTCTTGGATTGTGCCTGCAGTTGAAAGTCTCATCCAGAAGGAAAGTTTGTCTTGCCTTGAAGTCAACAAAGGTAGGCTCGATAAAGGGACGCACCTTCTAGCATTGCTTCTCTCCAGATGATCAATCGCGCTGCAAATCATTTATAACTTCTACAATGCGTGTTTAAATCAGGTCTCTCAATTCACTTCACTTTTCGTCCGCTTCGCAAGATCTATCTGCATTTCCAAGTCGCTAAAGCTACGATACCTCGCACAAAAATGTTCTCATTCAAAAAATTCAGTGGTGGTAGTTTTGACTACTACTCTAATGAAGACGACGACGACAACAACAACAACAACCATAACAACAACCCTTCGAGACACGAAACCCTCGAATCCCGTGCTACGTTTCGAATTCTTGCACCAAAGAAAAAATGCAGCAAAACCCATAGAAAGGGTTCTATGGGCGTGTTGAACGCATCTTTCTCGGTCTCTGGATCGGGGTCGGGATCCGCTAGCGAGGCTGAAAACATCGAGACTGATACCCCTCGCCAATTCACCACCAAGAGTGAAGCAACAATAATAAAGACCCCTGACGAGAAACAAGAGAACATCCGTCCTGGTGCTTTGAGCCACTTGGATCCTGATCCTACTCCGACTCAAGCACGCTTGGACTTCGACTACGACACCTTTCCCGATCTGGGAACAGGTATTGGTGCAGGTCTTCGCGATAGAGACACGTTGGTCACGGAGGATTCGAAAAACCAAGTCCAAAACACCATCGAAATGGCAATGTCTCACGGCACGAAGGCATTGGAGGCCAGGGAGGACAACTATGGAGCCGATACTTTTGATTCTTTGGACTGGGACCCGGATCTACCATCTGCTCCCCGTTCAGAGTCTCCTGAACCCGTTACCATCAAACCACAACCCGTTACCTATACCACTGTTGGTTCTCTCGTCGATCCCAATGTTAAGCCACAGTTCTCAGCACCCAGACGCATCCAGCGTGAGGGCGCGAATAGAGCCACCTTGATCTCCATGCTTCAAGGACCACGCTTCCAACCCTACTATCAACCTCGCGGGCCTCCGCCTAGCCTTAACCAATCTAATTCTATGGCCTACGCCCAGCACATTGGCAGGAGCCCAAATGCAGCTCAGTCTACTTATGCACCGCTAGCGACGCTCCCATCTCATTCGCAGTCTTCTCGATCAAACGCGCCTAAGGAGCAAATACAAATGACTGAACTGGAGAAGGAAATCTTGCGTACTGTGCAAGGCGGACCGAGTACCCAGACTTTGCCATGTGAATCGTTGAGATCAGAAAGCACATCCACCCTATCATCAGCCACCAGACTTTCTGCACATGCTGCACCATTCAATTCCAGGGAGAATAGCCGAAGAAACACGTTGGACCTGTTCCGGGAACTTCAGAAACAACAAGAGCTGCCGAAAATTCCCAGTCAAGACAGTGCTGTCAAAAGGCATCCGCTATGTAAGTTCTCTTTATACTTGAATTGCACAAACACTAATCAAGAAGCAGATCGTAGCACCTCTTCCAGTCCACGATTCGGCGGTAGTCCAAAGAAACCAGCCGACCCTAGAGTTGAACAACGGAACATGCGTGGCGAATTGAACTTGTCATACCAATTCCCCGAACCTCTCAACGCATCCTCAACGAGCCAAATAAACCCCTTGTTTGGTGCTTACGGCAGTTCCACGTCTCAATCAGCCACTGGTCTCATGGTTCGTCCCGGTTACCCACAGCCACTCACCGCAGGTCCTCCAGGTCAACGACAACAGAATAGCATCGCCAATAGGCCAGGAGCGCAACAAATGGAGATCAACTGGGCCCCTACTCAATCCAACTCCGCCTATGACGCATTCAATGCGCAGAAGCAATCGCCATGGGCCAACAATTACATTGCTTATGGAACCCAGAACATCTATCTCAATCGTCAAGCATCTCTACCTCCAGGACAAGTCGTACAGAATCCGCAAGGACCTACACACAATCCTGTGGCCCCGACGAAGGTCATTGATACGCTTCCTCCAGATGCAGTCGTCCAGTACTTCCCGCAAGGTATCCCCAGTAACATGAATGGAACCTACACGCCACTGTCTTATAATACCCAGAAGCATATTGACAACCTGAGTGGCACACCAGCTGAGAAAGAGCAAAAGAAGAAAGATCATATTGACGACTTTTTCTATAATGGTCAACGACGATTTGCGACCATGACAAGCGACGACTACATTACTGAACTCGAAGACTTGCACCACAAACCTCGCCCTGTATATGGATCCAACGCCTCGCCAAACACAGACGTGGGTCCCGGCCCTGTTCATAACAAGCCTTACACGGTCAAAGAAATTGAGAGGATGCCTATCGCCAAAGCTATGGTTCCCATCATGAACGCTGCTTTTGGCACTATGCTCTCCTACGCCACGGAAGGTCTGAGTTCTCGCAAGGCACTCAGTGGATGGGTCACTGCGGATCCCGACCAGATTGATGATACGCCGGAAGGCAATCAAAGTCTGTTTGGAGAGGACTGGGGCGCTCCACCTCAGTTGCGAAGAAGGGGTGTTTTTCGAGGAACTGAAACTTCTTCTCGGTCTTCCAGTAGCAATCCTGGTGTTTTCTTGACGGGCGTCGGCCTTTGAGTGGGCGTTTCGATGGTTGTTTATAACTTCCTCATTTGCGGTATACCTTAAAGGCTTGCAATAAGCTTTTGCTGTCACTTGCGCGTGTCCATGAATGAGTTGTTGCACTTTTGTTTCTGGCTGAGCTTCGCGTGGAGTTCGAGTATTAAGATGACCTGCTTTATGGTCGTTATGCTTGCTAGTCTGTTTTCCTTTCGGGCACTAGGGGTAGCAAGCATACTCGTAGTCTATAATAAAAAATAAATTGAATCATATGTATCAGTTCAGCTTTCACCTTGTGCGGCAAATATTCGGTTCTGGTTGTGGTTTCAGGGAAAAGTCCTGAAGGCAAGGTATTGATTTATATTCAGATTTACATTTAGGATTTTTTTGGTTGTGGTGAGAAAATTGAGAGATGGTATAACGAGATGTAGCGATTAAGTAGTATATTAACAAAGTCTTTTTGAGGGACATCTAAGCTTTGACCCAACTCAACCTCCCTCAAGCCTCCTGTCTAGAAAACATATCTTTCAGTGCCTCCACCATATCCTCCGCCAACTGTTTACCAATATCCAACGCCCTACAGAACATTCAATCTCGTCAGCCTATCTCTCTTCGCCTCACTTCGCCTTGCCGACCTCAAACCCCGAAAGGAAGAAAGGGACACAGGGATAATGACAGCAAAATATACAATACATACCCCGCGAGAATCAACGTCGAATGCGTGGCCCCCTTATACTCCTTCACCTCACATGCCACTCCCTCCCCCCTCAACAACGCGCCGTACCTCCGCCCTTCCTCGGCTAGTAAATCGCACTCCCCGATCGCGATGACGGTGCGCGGACACGCGGCTAGTAGGCCTCTGGGCGCGAGGTTCGGGGATGCGGTCCAGGAGGATGCGTGCGTGGGGGTGGGGAGGTAGTGCTTGCGGTACCAGAGCATGCGGGAGGGGGTTAGGAAGGGGGCGTGTAGGTTGGGGTGCCAGGGATCTGATGAAGTGGTGGAGGAAGGGGAAGGGTTGAGGAGGGACATGCCGGCTGTGTTGTCGATTACGGGGAGGATTAGAAGCTGGCCGGTTATTGGGAGCGGTGGGTGAAGAAGGCTGGCTTTCATGGCTAGGATGGTTGCCAGGCCTCCGCCACTGATAGGGGTTAGCATGTATGTCAGTTTATATAACAAAACATAACACAACATAAGATAGTTCCGTTTAATGGTCCTTAACGGACCGGAAAGGAATGCAGAAACAAACACACGAGTTTACTTACGCGCTCAAACCTCCCAACACAATCCTCGGGGTATCAACCCCCAGCTCTTTATTTCCAAACCTCGCTATCCAACTCAAACCATCCTCAACATCGTCTACAGCAGCGGGGTACGGATGTTCAGGAGCATGGCGATAGTTCAGCGACACGACCACGCATTTCACATCCCGACAGACCAGCGTTAGAAACGGATTTTCGCTATCCAATCCTCCTACTACCCATCCACCTACACCGCACACAATATCATCAGAAACCCGTTTTTTTACTCCGTTGCAATCTATCACCACCACAATGATAATCATAATCATCCGTTACGATTTCAATTTTCGCATAGCTTGAGCATGTTCGATAAGAACCAGAACCAGAACCAGAATAAATCAGAATCAAAAAAAAAAATAAACAGACACTCACCGCCATGCAACCAAACCAGCACCGGCCACCCCCCTTTCGGCGCCTCCCCCGACCGGCGTAAACACCCGCATCTCAATCATCCCCCCATTCCCATACCCCTTCTCGCTCTTCACCACCACATCCCTCACACTCCCCACATCGACCTTCGCTGCCCGTCCGACGCTCGACGCCGCTGCTGCGTTGCGACATGCGGGATCCCAGGGCTGGCTTTCGATGGTGGGGAGGTGTTGGAAATGCTGTTCGTGGAACGCGATGTATTGCGCGTCGAGACGGGGGCGCATGGAGGGGTGGATGGGCTGGTGGATTGGGAGGGAGGACATTTTTGGGGGAGGTGGGTCCCGTTTTAGAGAAGGAAAAGGTTTTAGATTAAAAAGGGACGAAGAGATAGATATCTTGCTATGGTAATTAGTATGCCTGGGATTTATTCTCGTCACTTTAAGAGGGAATATATGAGATCTCCAGATCCTTAGATCCTCTTATTTTCTTATCGCGTTCATTGCAATGCTGTTGAAGTCAGGCACGCGCTCTGGATAGGATATTACCGGCTAGCATCCCACTTTCATGACAGCGGCCCCGTGTCTGTCTCTATTATCAGTCAATTGATGATGTTTTATTTAGAGCGTGTGCTAGTAGTTATCTTCTAATGTAAAAGCTGTATTTTATTTGACTTGTTTATATAAGTTTTGTATTCTTAGTTTAATATTCTCTGGTCTCGTTTTTTATGTATATTGTTTAAGTAATAATGATCAGAGGAGTATAGGTTTTGCTATTGCTTCATCTACTTCCTGAAATCCTTCAAAGTCTTGCTTGCTAAGTCCTATTCCACAAGATGGTAGCACCAAAGAAGCTTGATGAGCTAGATGAACACTTTTAACGGGCAGTGGAAATATAGTTACACGAGTAAACTAAACATTCTCTCTTCCGTGAAGACTTTTATAAGTTTGCTTGACGACGTTCACCCTTCTTACAATCAGAGTTTGATAGCGTGAATAGGACTTGATTAGCATGTGCTGATATATTGGGTCGGTTTCCTAAGATAACACAATTCTTCATCAAGACCATCCTGCTAGTAGTTTCGAGATCGCTTCCTCTTCTGATACCACATCCGCGTAATTTGCGTCCAAGTCACGCAACGTCGCGTTTTGAATGGCGGGAGATCGATCACCACTGGCAGATCCAACCACCTAAACGCACCTCATCAGTCATAACTCATTGATTGATATCCATTCCACAGAATCCCAACTTTAAACATACCATCGGTCTAAACCCATGACACACAGCATCCAGCGCCGTCGCCCTAACACATCCACTCGTACTAACCCCACACAGAACCAGCGTATCGACACCAAGCATCTGCAGCTCAGCGCTCAGCGTCGTAGCAAAAAACGCACTCGGATTCTTCTTATACACCACACTATCCTCCGCCGCCGCTTCCAGCCCCGGCAGCCACGCATCCATTCCCCGCGTGTCGCCTTCTTGCCAGATGTTACACCCGGCCGATTTCTTGTACTGCATGCCCCCGTCCAGCATGCTGCCTTTGTTATACTTCACCTGCGCCCATAGCACGGGCGTGTTGCTGGCGCGCGCCGCTGAGAGAAGCCGACGCATGGAATCGGGCGATGCTGCGGCTTCGGGGTTTCCTAGCAGATTGAGGGGGGATGCGTCGGACCAGTATGCGCGACATACATCGATTAGCATTAACGCGGGGCGTGATCCCCAGCCTAGTTTGCTGTTTGAATGGGCGCTTTGATAGCTAGGTGCCATTGGGGGGTACTCGAGATCGGCCATGGTGGTGGACAATATTTTGATTCAAGAGTAGGTTAAGATAATTGATTGAAAGACGGCAGTATTACAATATCTAAAGGTCGTTCGGATGGAGAAAATACTTGGCCACGTGGGTTTACTTGAATAGCTCTTGTGAGCTTCAGATTTCACTACCGGCAATATGCACCTCTATTCTTAGTAGGCCCACTTAGGTTCCGATAGGCTGTATATTGCCGGCGTTTTGGTCATGAGGAGATATATCACGAAAAGGGTTCAGAGCAAAATAACGTTGCACTTGGCAGCAAGTCTTTAGATTCTTAGCCCGCCAGTATATTAATTCTACCCCTTAGATTTAATAGCAGGAAACTCGTTTTCACTAGATTGATAATTCTATATCGACCATCCGGAACTTAGACTATCTAACGCTTCTTCCTCTGCAACGACATCGCCATACTTTGCATTGATATCGAAAAGGTTGGAGAAATGGGCCTCCCTCGTTTTATCAGCACACGCTGCTGATACAACCTACGTGAAAACCATGTCAGAAAAACCATGAGCTTGGATAAGAAAAGGGGAAAGAACATACTATAGCTCTCAAACCACTTTGCATGCAGTCTAAAGCAGTGGCTCTCACACTTCCACTTGTGCAGGCTCCGCCGATGAGCAAAGTATCAACCCCAAGAATATGCAGTTGCGTGAGGAGATTCGTACCAAAGAATGCACTCGGACATTTCTTATGGATGATAATGCCATCCTCACCTGGCTCCAGGCCGCCCAGAAACTTCAGACCCCGCGCATCACCATCGCCCAGCAACAGGAATTCATCCAACGCGGGATTCTTCTTGGCGAGCCATCCTGCATCTCTCATTCTGGGATGGATGTATTTGGTTTGTGTCCATATTATAGGACATTTCCCAGCATGTGCTGCAGAGAGTAGGCGCTTCATTGATGCTGGTGCTTCTGCTGCTTTCTGGTATCCACGGAGGTCTAGCGGCCCTGGAGTAAAATAGGCATCGCAGACGTCTATGAGAATTAGAGCAGGTCGGCTCCCGAACCCCAGACTATATCCTTTTTTGTTCGCGATGAATTGTGAATACTCGGGGTAATCATCTTCTGTGAGACCCGACATTATTGAAGTAAGTATGAGGCGTAATATGCGAATGGAGAATCGAGATATGGCGAGTAAACAACTTTCTCTCTGTGATGCTAGAACTAGAAGACAAGCATCTTTGTATTTTGCCATATCTGACCGCCCGGGTACTACAAACTACACCGCCCGGCTAACATAGGAACATAAGTTCCACAGCGCAGATAAAGAGCAGAGCTGTAATAACCCCCAAATATCAAAAGTGGGTCGTATCTTCCGAACCGCATATTTTGCCGGCCGCCGGCATTTTATCTGGAACGTCTTCTCCTAATTGATCGCTTTACTATCTTCCCAATCTTGGGCTATGCCCATGTCACACAATGGAAGCGGATACTCCCGTAGGTCTTACTTTTAATTGCATGCCGCGGGGATAGAAATGGCTATTGTGCTCTATGTCCAGACTTTGATCAAATATTCATCAACAGCTTGCTCTTTTCCCTCAATTGTGTATCTTGATAACAATGCATCTATCAGAAAGCCAAGCTATTGGGCCCGTGACTACGGAGAAACCCCCCTCTCCTGCCCCGTCCATCGAAAAGCCGGGAATTGAAGTTGAAGCAATTTCAATCGATGCCAAGACCGAAGCATCAACATTCGGTGCATCCGCAGCGGGATCGTTCTACACCACCCCCCGACCCAAGGACCCATACAGCTATCAAACAGGTTTTGGTAATAGATTCTCTTCGGAAGCAATGTAAGTTCAACCACCTGATCTTGACTCCTATACTATTTACGAACCGTTTTTGAAGACCGGGAGCATTACCGCCGGGAGGACAAAATGTGCCCCAAAAATGCCCATTTGATCTCTACTCCGAACAAGTATACAACCATCTCAAGCTTGTAGAATATTCTCAGCTAATGTGTGTTACAGCTAAATGGGACGTCTTTTATTTCGTCTCGCCAGACTCTGCAAAATGTGTAAGATATTCCTCCAGAGTAGATGGCAATTCTAAACCAAAATGTAGTTGGATGTACCGAATCCGACCAACAGTTGCCCACTATCCTCTTGAACCCATGGAAGCCACCCCAGATGTAGGTCTTTGCTCTGTAGTATTGGCTGTCTGCGCTCATCTGAAGTATAGTTGGAAGCATGCTTCTCGCCACAGAACCCTAATGTTCAATACACTTCCTTAGCGTACTGTTGGGGGCCACTTCCTATGCCAAGCGAGGTCGAGAGAGTCTCATTCATCGAGGGAATTAAGACAATGGGAGGCCATGGAGACCCAACTACTAAAGAGGGCCTTGCAGTTCACATGTATGCTGCAAATGCCTCCATGTCCAAGACCGCCTTTGTAAACAATGACGGTGATTTCCTTATCATTCCTCAGATTGGGCGTCTGGACATTCAAACTGAACTTGGAAGGTACCTATTTCCCCTTCCATCCCTTTGAACAGCTTTCTGACTCTTTTAGAATGGTTGTGGGCGTTGGTGAAGTCTGCGTTATCCAAGCTGGAATGAGGTTTAGTGTTTCTTTGCCAGACGGTCCTGTCCACGGTTGTAAGTGGTCCATCTAATACCAGCAATGACATAATACTCATATATATGTTTGCTAGATATCCACGAGGTATTTGGTAGCCACTTTGAATTACCAGAACTTGGTCCCATCGGGTCCAACGGTATGGCGCACCAGAGAGACTTTGAAATTCCGTCCGCGAGTTTTGACATCGATAGCTCAAAGTGGCGCAGTGAGTGCAATAACCAATGATTCCAATTCTGACAGAAGATCCTAATTATTTCAAATAGTCGTTCATAAGCTCACTGGAAAGCTTTCCTCTTACACCCAGAATCATACGCCATTTGACGTCGTTGCGTGGCACGGAAAGTGAGTTTTGCTCAATCTAAATCTTTTCTTTTTGAGACTGAGCTGCTCCATACTAAGCTTAACCTCAGCTACGCACCGTACAAGTACGATCTCTCTAAATTTGTCTCCATTGCGTGCGGTATGAAAGAACAGCTCGATCCCACCGTCTACACTGTATTGACGGCACGTTCAAAAATCCCCGGCGTATCTCTGTCCGAATTTGCAGTCTTTACACCGAAATGGTTAAATACGCAGAATACATTCAGACCCCCAGTAAGTAACTCCAAACCTCTTCATACCTTTCTCCGTCTCCTTCTTCTCCTCCTTCTATATTTCTCCGGATTTCATCGGCATGTGCATATATATACGCCATAGCTCGCTAACGAATGCTTTATTTTTCAACAGTATTATCATCGGAACATGGCTACGGAAATCGGGGGCATGATATACGGCAAGTATGCTGGGAGCGTAAAGGAGATGGGACCCGGAGGCCTGGCGTGCGAAAATAGTTATATGGCACATGGCGAGTCATACGAAGCCTTCAAGAATGCTACAACGGCCACTCTTGAGCCGGTCCTGGCTGGTGAAGGGTCCTTGGGTAAATTTGCCCCCCCCCCCCACCTCCTCCTTACTTTTCTTTCAAACCGAAAATTTGAGAAGCATGCCACTGACGGCGTTTTCTAGGATTCATGTTACATCTCAGCTCCCATTTTTCCATTACCAAATTCGCAACAGATAGACATCCGGATATTAAAGGTATGTGCCAAACTTATGCGACGAGTGCATAGGTGGTGATGTACTGACGGGTATCTACGCAGGACAAAAGCCACTGTTCTGGGATAATGTTCAGGGCCATTTTATGGATCATCTGGATGAGATAAACGAGTTATTGGTAGCTTTGGGCCGGCCTAAGTTAGGGGGAGGTGCTCCGGTGATATAATTGACTACTATCTTACTTAGGACTTTTAGCATAAACAGCAGATCGTTGAATTGTTTCCTAATGCTAGTCAAGAATGAAAGGAAATGTGATATATAGGGTGATACTAAAAGTAGGAATGAGCACTCTTTTGTTTCAATGTACCCCATGTAGCTATTTATCTGCTTAAACCACCTTCTCGAATGACAGTAAAGCCCGTAAAGGTTCTTGGACCTGGGTGAATTCGAAACACTTTTCACTTTTCGCTAACATCCACCTTTCACTATACCTCATATGGAGGGACGACGCCTCTCTAAAAGATTAGATCTGCACCTAAGAATTATTATTAACTTGTCAATTAATCACTCAAATTGATAGCTACATATTAAATATACCAAAATTTAGTATAATTAGTACCAGTACCAGCTAGTTTTAATGAGCCTTTTTTCAAATATTTATTAACGATTTGCTACTAGTTATCACCATATAACAATCTAATTCGCACCAAACCTCCAAACAAAGTCTCCTACGCAACTTCCTTCTATTATAGGCGGCCATTCCTGAATTTACTTATCTCAATCTTTCGTAGAGGATAATAGATAAACGGTGTAAGAACGAGTGCAAACTCAAAACCAAGATCTCCTGTCCTCTTTGCAACAGGACCAATATACCAAGTCTGGTCCATGGATGGGATTACAAGGGCAAAAGGGACAAGAAGAGCTACAATTGCTGGAATACCAGAAGGCAGAAGCTTCCTGTTGTTCCAGATGCTCGCATCGTAGGTCTCGGCATTCCTGCGACGGAAAACGAGCCACTCCGTCAGCTGAATGCCGACAAATCCAGCAGACCAGTACGAAATAACACCAAGGAAGGCCAGAAGAGATGTCTCGAACTGCTTGGCAGCTCCAATTGCAACACCAATCAGGATTCCAGTCGAAGTGATAACGTGGACAATTCTTGGAACGCGGTGGAGGCCGGGAATCAGGATCTGGAAGTTCAAAGAAACTGAGTAGATAGATGGTCCGGTGTTGGCGATGACCGAGAGCGCGAGAATGAGGGTGACGAACTTTCCAAACCCGCCTATCGGATGAAGCATTGCCGCCATAACACCTCCAATTGAGTTTAGTTCGTATGCTGCGTTCCATTCATCGATCACGGGTACCGTGGCTCCAATGGCAGCGCCTAGGGTCATCAAAACTACACTCGGAATAGAGATTCCCATCCAAGCGTAGAGGAACAGACGGAATTTTGGAGCATTTGGAGGCATGTACACAGCGTAGTCTCCCAGTGTACTTCCAAATGGAAGATTGTACCCAGCGATCAGTGAAGCGAAGGTTATCACCGTCGCAGCATCTACTGGCACAGTTGGCACTTGTTGTTTGAGATGTTTTCCGCCCGCTCCCACGCATATTATGATAGCGATGAGTGTGGGGATCCAAGCATAGCGTAGGATCTCGTGCATAATTTTGTAGCCGGTAATCGTCATGATCATGGTTATGAGGCCGATGATAACTATTCCAGCCTAGCGCACGGTAAGTATATTGGGATTAAAGGAGGAGGAAAGAATGTACATTTACTGAAAGACCATTGTTGCTGATTGCCACTAAACACTGGGCACCAACCACAGTTGAAATCATTGTAAATCCCATAATGCTTGCCATGTTCAAGATGATTGGGACTATGTTGAGATAGTATCTTATGATATTAGCGAAGGAATAATAAAGGAACAAGGCTCGCTTACCCAAAAGAGTAACGAGCTTGAATCATTTGTCGCATGCCAGTTCTCGGTGACATAGTTACCATATAGCAAGGTGGAATGGCTGTTAAGAATTGGAAGAAGAAGATGACCAAAAATGAATCCCTTAGACTCATGCCGTAATCGAGAGTGCCGACAATTCCAGTTGTGAGACTATAGTCAAAATAAGCAGGACAAAGGGGAAAATTATAAGGTGCGGGTACTCACGGAAGAAGGCACAACATGGAAGAACCCAACCATGTTGCAAGATTAAGATACCTGGTGTCCGTCCTCTCTTCCAAGGGCACGGGCTGGACACCTCTCAACTCAACGCCATAGTTGGCCAGCTTTTGCCAGAGTGAGAGTTGCCCAAATATTTCACTAGACTCTCCTCCAAGAGGAACTTCGTGAACCGACTGTTCTGATACCCCTTTCTCTGTGTCATGTTGGGTAGACTCTGGCGATTTTTCGCTCGTAGAGCTGCGGTCGTTCGACATTCTCTTTTGCGCTGGCCAAGGAAGGGTTTGAGCTTGATTGGGGATTTAATGGACTAGAATTATTGGGAGGTTTGCCCCTATAATGTAAACAAACGAGAAGGGGCTGGTTAGTGTCCCATTATCCATATCAGCGCGCGCAGACCGTTCCAATTTCAGTATAGATAGATACTACACGACATCTGAGATAAGTTATCTGCCACTTATCTATCAATTCCGGATTGTTTACGACTCCTCACAAGGATAAGAAGAATGTCAATGCACGGCAGTAAAAGTAAGTGACTAGCCGTGATAGGGAATTTACCAAAAGTGGGCACTGCCGCTGCGATTAGCGGCCAGAACTGAGATACCCTCACTCATATCAACTTGGCATTGGCACCCTAGAGGAGAACAACACCAAGTTCATCGCTCCCGCACCCTACTTTCATGATGTATATTCCAATCATATCCCCTTACGCTACTTTGCTTTCTGCTGCTGGACTTGTCATTGTACTCGCCTTTTTTAAATTTCGTAACCGAAGAACTCTCCCATATCCACCTGGGCCACCAGGAGAGTTTCTGATTGGCCATCTCCGAGTTATACCATTTGAAGACTCCCCTACAGCTTACTTGAACTGGGGTCGAGAATATAGTAAGTTATACACGTCTTTCCATGTATCATATGCTGAAAATTCTCCAGAAAGCGATGTTCTCTACTTCAACACACTGAGACAGCCTATCATTGTTCTAAATAGTGTGAAAGCATGCGTCGATCTGCTGGACAGGAGAGGAGCAAATTACGCTGACCGCCCACGGTTTGTGTTGCTTGAGTTGTACGTTTTCTTGATCACTCTTCCCCGCTTTCGAGTTACACAAACGCAGCTTCTGGAGGCAATTGAGAAAATACATGGGCACAAAATTGACATTTGCACAGATTAGGATGGGGCATGACCTTGACCTGGCTGCGTTGGAGCCCTAAAATGCAACAGCATCGCAAAATGCTCCAAAGCCCGTTTACCAAAAGCAAGGTTTCTCAGTATCAGAGCTTGCAGATGAAAGAGACCCACCGCTTAGTCAAAGGGATGATGAAAAGCCCGCTGGAATGGGAGCTTGAGCTGAGACGGTTCGCAATTGCTGTAGTTGCGAACGTCGGTTACGGTGTAGATATTAATACTGTTGACCATCAATGGGTTGACCTGTCCGATGCCGCAGGCTACGCAACCTCACATGCTGGAGCTCCTGGTGGGACAATCGTCGACCGATTCCCTCCGGGTGAGTCTATTAACATTTTTTCTTTTGAAACCTGACTGACTCTAAAATAGTGAGATATCTCCCGGACTGGTTACCGGGACTTCGGGCCTTGAAGTATGCACACGATAACAAATCCGCCATTGTAAACATGCATGAAATTCCGTACCAGGGTGCCTTGAGAGAAATGGTAAGCTCTATGTACATTGGAGCTAAAAATCCATAGCTAATCTATTTTTAGGAAGAGGGAGTCACCAACCCATCCTTTATTCATAACTTGTTGGAGAAGTACAGGAGCAATGAGAAGGAAGGTTTACCTAACGATTTCACCCTGGCTGATATCAAAGGTATTCACTCCATCTAAGAACATATTTCTGCATGCTCCTTTCTATTTTCCTGTTACTGATGTTTTGATTTTACAGGTTCCGCCGCTGCCATTATTATTGCTGGCTCTGACACAGTAAGAAGTCTCTACAAAGGCCCGAGCTGATTGACTAGCTAATAACGCTGATCCAGACCATGACTACACTTGTTGTGTTTATTTTGATGATGATGTGCAATCCAGAGGTACAAAAGAAAGCGCAGGTCGAAATCGATGCTGTCATTGGATCAGATCGCCTGCCAGAATTTGAGGATATTGACGGCCTTACATATCTCAACTACATTAGACTCGAAGTTCTTCGGTAAGTTGGACTTCCAAACTGCTTAGTAAATATCGTCTAATTTATCCTAGGATTGCACCATTGTCACCACTTGGAATACCTCATCGAAACTTGAAAGACGACGAGTATAAGGGAATGTTAATTCCGAAGGGTTCAATTATTTATCAGAATGTGTTCGCTATGCACCGTGATCCCGATGTTTATTCAAATCCATACGACTTTAACCCTGACAGGTATATCCCGAAATCAGAAGGTGGGCTTGGGGAGGCGTTCCCGGTTGGCAACTTTGGCTTTGGTCGCCGGTATGTACTCTTCAAGATATACTGCTTCACCTGAGTGTGTAGATGCAGTCGTTGACGAGACCTGGATATTAGGGTGTGTCCGGGACAGTACCTGGCGAACAACACAGTCTCCATGGTTATGGCTACAATGATATCCACACTCAATATCGATTGGCCAGTTGGACCATCGGGAAAGCCGACTCCGTTTGAACCAGGGTGGTCAAAGATAGGTCAATAGTGAGTCGAAAATTCATTTTACAACCTCAGCGCTGATTAAAATAGTCATCCATTGGAATTTCAGTGTACAATGGAACCACGGTCAGAGAAGGCGAAAGACTTAGTCTACAAATCTATCTGAGATGAAATTTAATATCAAAACTGAGTTGACAGTTGTACTTGTTTCAAGTGTTAAGAAGTAGCAGACAGTAGATGCCAATGGATACTTCAAACGTTCAAAGAGTTCCAAGAATTCTTCTTGTCGCATTATACCTGTTTACAGATGAGATTACGTATTGACGCATTGCCCACGACGCGTAATACAAGTGATTTTATACTTTTGTTCAGTCAATAATTAATGCTCAGCTACATGCAACGCCCATGCTTATTATCAAGATACCAATCAAGCCTCATCAAAAAAAACTAATATGACAAAATGGTTATTTCCAATATTCGCATCGTGATTCATGTTTGCATTCCCTTAAGTTTAACAAAGAACATTCAGGGGTAATAACGCAAGGATGAGCTTGCCGCGAAGTTGCGGCCGCACCGCACCCCCATTATTGACGAGCCGGTGTTGATAAGAACTGCTACTAGCTCCAGCCTCCCCGCAATCTGATGTGGAGTTGTCATTCCGGCAGGCAAGATATCAAAATTGCCGCCAATCCTGCCGGCAGGATTAGCGCGCACAGTTATCTGTCTGGAACAGCCTCCTCTGCCGGAGACAACCATCCCAAATTTAATACCTAGATGTAACTCACGTACTGAAAAAGCCGGTATGGAGATTGACAACGCTAATAGGGATTGGAGTCGAGATTGGCACTCGAATAATGCTCCGGCTGCCGAGACCCCCTCTGCGACTCCTTTGCAACCTAGGCGGAAGAGAGCCCCAGTTGCCTGTAGGAGGTGGGACTTGTCCGGAGTCCGCGATGGGACTGATACATGCTAAATCATCACGTGGTATAGATGTCGTCGCCTTCGAAGCAAATGTGTTCATGAAAATGCAGAACCTCCGTGTCAGCTTTGCAGAGCAGCGGGGCCAGCCACAGCGACAGCTTGGTAAGAATTGACATGCAATAACGGGGACAATCGCTCATGTTTTTTGTAGCGTATTTGTGAGCCGGAATAAGGGTGATCATGACCGTCAGAGAGAAGGAAATGATCGCGAAGTGAGTCGCACCTTCTATACTGAAAGCTGCATGATCCCTGAATACTGGGAAATAATGAGCAATAATGAGAGCTGACTTGTAATCAGTATCGACAACGCCGACAAGAGGTATCTGACAACAGCACGAATAATACTCCAAGCTGCATTGTAGTATCCACTGGGAGCACACATGTACTTACACCTCCGGCAGTGGAGACAGTGATGAGGTAGAGATAATTCAAGCCTATTATTGCTATCTCAAACTAACATCGAAAGATCCCCTGGAATTAGATCTTCGCTTGCGGAATCTATTTTAGAAACGGATCCCGATCCTTGGAATGTCCTACCACCCTTTGAAGAAGTGGTCGAGGGTTGTAGAACATTTTTCACAACTTGCTTTCAACTTGGTTAGTTGCTCGCTTCAAACGTTCGGACGCAGCGTTGATTCTTCTAGGCTTTCTCCCGAAAGCCATATTCCTAGAACGCCTTGCAGTGGATCGAAAGTCAATTGGTGTGTTTTTCCTGCTAAGCATACTCAGTGTTTCTGCAAGGTTCACCAAATGCCTCATCGATCGATATGGAGATGCAAATAAAGCAATAGACTATTTTATCATGAAAGCTAGCGATCTCCTCCCCTCTGAGATCTACAACCCTAGCTTGGAAAGAACCCAGGCATTCTTCTTGCTAGGTGTCTCTGAATGGACTCAAGGGAATAGGACCCGCAGTGCTGTGAGATATATCCAATACTGTGGTTTAGCATTGGCTGACTGGTTAGATTCACATGGGAATTGCTGTCCGAAGTATGCGACTCTAAACAACTACAGAAATGTGTTACTAATATCTCGGGGGCAGTGGCCGGAATTCAACATCTTCACAGAGAAGAGAGCTATATTCTTCCTAAAGATGCAACAACTACAGAGATCATTAATTCTGAAGTTGCTAGACGTACATTCTGGGTCTTACAGAGCAAGTATTCACCTCCAGACTTCTTAATGACCTATTAACAATTTTAAAGGTCAAGATCATTTGTATTCCGAGCACAACGCGGCAGTCTCTTTTCCTTTGACTGATATCACTGCATTGCTTCCATCCGACGAGACTGACTTTGCATACGGAGCCATACCACAGCAACGAGCCGCACTGCAAGGGACCCAAGCCGCTTTGAAGAACCCAGAACTGTGTTCCCTACAATCGCGCTCGCCATTTGCTACTCTGATCGAGGCTCACAGCCATTGGGGCGAAATAGCACGACGAGCTGGTCGAGCCAGCCGAAGCGAGAGAGAAAGAGCAGACGAGAGAGTCAAACCCTGGGAGAGGGCTAGCGAGTATTCCCAGGTGACGAAAAGACTAAAAGAGTGGGAAGAACATGTCCCAGTACGCCATCGTTGGTCTTTGATCAACCTGCGAGGTCACAAGGCCGAGTTCTTGGACTTGGCGTACCTGTCACAGACAATGGTCGTTAGAATTAACAATATCGTAATTCGCCGGATCTATCTCGAGGATATTCTCGAATCGAGACTTGGCACATCATCTTCAGAGTACGCTGTCCCCGAGTTCTGGACCCAGATGTCGCACGAGTTGTTCACCAATGTTTATAATTTACATGAGCAATTTGACACTTGGTTCACCCTACGTTCAGCAGATGAAGGCATTCCGTCGATCGTTGTATTTGGTGTCTATATATGTGGCTCATTGGCATCATATCTCTGGAAATGGCCTCAATTGTGTCCCCAACTCGCCGAGGGCGCTGAAGGAATCCTCAATCGATCCCTGGAAGTTCTAGCGGCGTTGATGGATCGCTTGCCTCATGTGTCGAAGTGGTTGCATGCCCTGCAAAAGATTGCAGTACCTCTCCAGGCCAGAGGTGCAATGGATGGTCATTTATTGCAGCCCGAAAAGAGCTTCGCTGCGTTGTCGACTCTTACCCAATCTGTCGAAATACGTCAAACTGTGCCCAGGGCGGACCAATCATCAACGCAAACAACACAAGACTCTATCAAGACACACGTGCTGGGTGACAGAACCTCTAGTCAGCTAAACACAGAGTTTGTGACACATCGCCAGACATACAACAGCCACTTGCATTTCACTCCTGGCCCGATTGGAGATGACATGTCGCGGAACGAATATTGTCCTCGATCTGGAGAAGGCGTGGGCGGGATGAGCAGTTTAGATTTCAATTCTGGATATAGCTTTGATGAAGAGCTTATGCGCTTGCTGCAGGAAGGGATGTGAATGGATTTGAAATTGATGATATTTTGAATTCTGAAGTTGGGCTGTAGAATGAAGATAGAACTTTATCTTTTACCTGGAAGAACTCCCACTTCTAAAATACCTTGAATAATTATCTCAGATTATATTGTTCGCTTCCAAAATCATTCCATACCGTAGTACTTCCAAGTAACGACAGCTTGCGTATCACCCGGAACTAAGTCCCAGCAATTATCCTCAAACTCCACCCCATCCACATCTTCAACATAGAGAGTAAAGCTCTTTACGGGAACCTTGGTCTTGACTGTATTGATATCCCCATCAACGCAAATTCTGGCTTGGGCATATTCAAGTAACGATATGGCTGGGGCCAGTTCGTACATCTTGCAACAACGGTTCCTTCATTGCTGTTATCAGATAAACTCCTCAGACATTTCGAGATGATGAGGGGCTCCTCGGTAGACGTCCTTGACTTCGGAAGTTCCAAATCGAACAGCTCCGTCGAAATGTTAGCCGCCAGCTCTCGCGTTTCAACGCGTGTCATCAGATCTCTCCCTGTCGACAATTCAAAAGCTTTCACCGTTAAAGAATACGTGACGGGCTTCAAAGTAATATTAATCGCCAACCCAAGGGCCTGAGTTTCCGTGTCAAGAAAAGCCCTTGTAAATTCAAACTGCGGCTTCTTTATTTCTTCTCGCTCGATCCCTAGAGATATTGGTGCGATGTCGCGCTTCACAGTGAAGTATGCCATTTTGGGGCGATTGTAATAGTCAACAAGGGCTTTCGAGGTAACTTGCCAAGTGGGGCTGAACTTGTGCTAGTTAGCAAACAATCAAGCCAATGCCTGGAGGGAAGCCGCGAACCTGCCATATCAGAGCTTCTCCACAATATTCTCTACCAAGTCCTTTCCATTCGCGTCTCCAGACACGCATTGCGCATGTCATTGCCTCCGCTTGGTTCAACTGAGATATGTAAATATACTCTTCCAAACCGAAACCGTACTTGAAGTTTTCAAGCAGGTAGGTTGCCAATTTCCGTTCGTGTTGTAATTCTTTGTTGTGGTGATCGACTATACGGGAGTGAGGGTGGCGTTCCGAGGCAGAAGATTCGACGAGGTAGGATTCGATTGTTTTGACATGTGGAAGAGAAGTTATTTTAAATTCGGAAATAAAGGAAGATCCGAGTTTGGGGTATTCTTGCCAAGGACGAGAAGTAAAGACTTTTCTATTATTTGCTAACTAAGTTTAACAGTATTATGCTTGCTTCAATCGAATGACTAGGTGTTGAGTATTAGCACATGTTATTCAAAGATTATGCTGTTCACTGTGATTAAAGGGCCTCACTTCTTATCAAAACTCCTAACTTTGCAACTCATATGCATGGTCTCCTGGGAGCTCTTTTCGTGGGTGTTCCGTTTGCTGCTTAGACATCTGCTGAGCACCTGGAACCGCTGAACCCTGTACCTCCTGTGGTCCAAATCCGCCATCTCTCTTATCTCCATGATACGTAACAACAGGAGGGGGCTTTCTAGGGGACCGAATGTTGAATGACATGCCTGTTTCTCGCCGGTTTTTCTTGACTCTTCGGACAATAAACCAAACGCCTGTACCAATTAATACCATACCGCATAAAGCACCGACAGCAGTCCCAGCAATAGCTCCGGGGGATATGTGTGAACTGGGAGGTGATGTCGATTTAGACGAAGACGAAGCAGTTGCCTCGGGTATTGATGAGTTTACATGCGCCGTGTCTGCTTCAATTGGCTTCCAGGTCGAGTTCCAAGTGTCAACCCAGTCATCTGTTGACGGTACGACGAATCTGTCTGATGCTTGCATTGACGTGGCTACGCCTTCTGGGGCAGATGGCGTGTTAGGGCCTGGTGCTTGCGCCATGAACCACGTCCCTTGGCCGTCGGTTTGCCAGTTTACTCCAATGAAAGCTGCTTGTGCAAACGCCCTTCCTAAATTTGGTACGCTCACTTCAGAGAGTGGGGAGCACGGTAGGTAGGCTGTCGGTTGCGTTACCGCGGGAGGCGTCAGGGTGAGGTTGAGTAGAGAGAATGGGACGTTGATGGTCATTTTCTGGGAAATGCTGGCGTTTAATCTGAATGTAAAACCAAGAAAGGAGGGGCTCGTGACGATAGTAGTATAATTTGGGTTGGTGGTGTTCCAAAGATAGAGGCCTAGAGAGGGCTCGAAATGCACTGGAAGTTCCGCTGCGATTGCATCACACGTGCTTCGTGGGAGATAGATATATGGGGGATTGTAGTCGACATGGACTTGAAGCGCGGGTCCAATGGAGGCATTTCCTTGTGCCAGAAGGCCCGCCTTGGACGTGAAGTCAAATGGCGAGTTGCCTACAGCGACACCAATACTGATATCCAAGAGGTCGATCGGGAAGAAATTGAGGCCATAACTTTGCGCTGTAACAAGTCCAAGAACTCGTGATTGCTCATAGCCTCCGAAGTATAAAGAAGGTGGGATCCCCATTGCGACAGATCCGACATGCAAGCCGTAAGAGTTTGAAGGGGTAATTCCGGCGTCGAACAAGAAACTCGGAACTAAAGTCCCATTTGCTCTTGGTGCTCCATCGTTCGGCCATGACTGATTGATGTCCGTGGCGCCCAAGGCTAAATTACCAATCTGAAGACCATATTTCGATCCGCCAGGAAATTCGTTGAAACCAGTAGTCCAGACCACCATATCAAAAGACGGGATATGGACATCAGGTGCTCCTTCGATGTTTGCCACTGGTGACATCGTATCAAAAACATAAGTGTAATTGATTCCGCGGGTCATAAAATTGGTACCATTCGTGCCTATTGGAGGCCCCGTTTGGGTGAACGCGGTGGAAGATTCATCTGAGTTATACAGCCCAGCAGTCTGAGCATCACAGAAAGTGCTACACAAATCAGCTCCAAAAACGACAGATTGAAAAGAGCCTCCGGGGAGTAAGTCGATGATCTGAGGCGGAGTTCCCAGCTGAGTTCTCACTGCCCACCACGGTCCTTCAACACCGTATGATTTTGGTGCCCAGGTTACAGATCGTGGAATTGGGCCAGCAGGAGCAGCGGCATATGCGATCTTGAGGAGAGAGACAGCAGAAAACAATAACAAGAAAGATGCCATGACTGCAGTCACAAACACTGCGTCGTAAAGTAGTCCAGTTACCCCAAGAGGGTTTACAGGAACAGGAAAAACGATGGATCGAAGGTAGGGAGAGACCTCACCTCCATTTTGCAGACCCAGAAGTCTGCCAGCGACGCCCTGACTCGGCACCTTGATTCTTGCTTTGTTGGACTCAATCTCTAACCGCAAAACCAACAGAAATGGCTATAACTGGAATAGTCTCGACTTAGAGTACTAGGAAGAGAGATAGCTACGCCGCCGCACTGCTTGAGTCGGCACGCACTTGACAATTATAGGTCTTGACAAATGATGTTACATTATCAAACCCTTTGCAGCTATGAAACGAAAAACTAACATTTAGATTCGGAAATATACCTATACGAGTACATCACATGTTATACGGGGTTCGTTTCTTGTGGTGTTAATTGCAGAGCACTAACATATAAGTTATAAGGCTACCTTATAGAGTACGAAAATAGGTGCGGTAATAAAAAGGTCGGGGAGACCATAACCCCAAGAAATGCCAACGAAATAAGCCGATTTAACAGATGACTGTAAAATAGGGGTGGATATCGTTGGCGTCTCAAGGTTGCATCCTGTTCGCTGCTTCGCCGCCAACACGGGATGCGAACAGGGATTACAGTAACCACTTCGCCCCGGCCCGGCGCGACGGTTTGCGTCTAGAGTTAGATGTGATTCTACTTCGTATTCTCCGTCCGATGCTGTTCATTTCTCTTTAGACCTATAAGACGAATAAAGCATTGCACAGATCCTCAAGGCTTTAATATGACCGCTCTTTCGCGCCTCTCGAATACTCACTCAGTCTTGCCTGCAACGCGCAGAGTGGAGTGTTCAAAAGCATTCTCTCGCTCGGTTTATCCGTAGTTCCAGCATGTTCGGGTCGCGCCCACTCCGTATCTGGGGCTCTGTGCTCTGCTACTTTATTATCGCCCTTTTTATCGTCGGTTATTTCCGGCCGTACGAGTATTCCACCAGCGGCGACACTTCGCCATTGCATGGCATTTTTGGTGAAACTCCCAAAGAATCACAGCAACAGTCACCAAAGACACCCGAATCGACGCTCGCAGTAGCATACCCTATCGATTACCTGCCCTCCCCGAAAGACGAAGAAGAATGCGAGCGTTTATATAGCCACCGCTACCTAGATTACCCCGCCACACATCATATACCATACTGCGAAGATGGCTCGCAATCGTCACTCGAGTGCTTTCGCACCCATAGGAATGAGTCTCTGTGCCTCGCAAAGCGATTGCTCATAGACCAGACACGCACCGAGCCCAACCACCATACGGCAATGCAATGCCATTTGCGGAATTTCACCGTGGAGGCCAAAGCCGATACATCCGCGGCAAAGTCATTGCACGGCGTCCTGGATGTTGATAGCATGCCTGTGGGTTTCTTTGACACTGGCGTTCCCGCGCAGATTAAATCTTGGGATTTGGATACATCAGACGAGGTTATAGCCGAGAAATGCGGGCCCGGAAAACCGGACGGAAAGTGGACTTTGCTGGTGAAAAGGGAAAATCACAACAACATCTTCCATAAACTATTGGAATTATGGCAAGCAATAGTCAGTCTAGATATTTTGCAAATGGCAATCGATCCTTCGACGCGGGAGCCATATCTCCACCAGTCTGACTTAGCGAATATGCACGTCGTCTTTACAGATGGTGACGCAGGTCTTGATGATGGCTTGGATGGCTGGTGGGATATGGTTACTGGAAAGAAACCCGTTCTACTGAAATATATGCAGCCGGTATGCCTTGACAAGGTGGTTTTACCACTCGCGGGGTCGTATTCTCCTTTTTGGGCATGGCACTGGGTAGAGAAAGACTGCCACGACACATTTCTCTTGAATGCGTTTCTGAAGCGCATTTACCGCTTTCTAGATATCGAGCCAAAGAAGCACGGTGGTGAAGAGACGACTATAGTGACGATAGTTAATCGCAAAGAGAGAAGAAAGTTGCGGAATATTGATGCTCTTATAGCCAGCGCACAAGCAAGGTGGCCAAAAGTGGTTTTCCAGAAGGTAGACTTCGGATCAATCTCCCTCAAGGAGCAAGTAATCGTTGCCCGCAATACGTCAGTGTTTGTCGGCTTGACTGGAGCCGCCATGACACATATACTATGGCTCCCAGAGGAGTCAAGCGTGGCCGAAATCCAGGCACCTAATAAGAGGTTGCCTGAAGCGCAGCCCTACGCGGGTTTCCGGAATCTGGCAAAGATGAGAAACATGCACTACTTTACAGCACATCCGGAAAGGAGAGAGGAGGATCCAGGTAATGGGAATGAGTGGCAGACTGGCGAGTGGGTTGATATCAAGCCAGAGGTCTTTCAGACGCTTCTTGATGCTGCTATCTATGCCCAGCTTCATAAAGGCTCGAGCCCGGGTGAGGTGTTACCGGTTGCCAAAATACCCGAATGAATTTTTAAAAATTGTTTTGTTTCATGGATTTTACTCATTCGTGAAGTATAGCTAATAAGTTTGATAGACTAATCCAGTGGTTCTTGGTCGCAGTAGTCATGCTTGCAGTTTTCTTCTCGATGAACAGGCTGAGCAACCTGCGTTCAAGTCTGCCTCTCATATCATATCGCGTGACCACAAATCATCAGCCCATTGTGCACCTACGGGGCTTGCAAACCACCCAGGCGGTAACGTATAAGAAAGAGACAGACAAATCCTAGCTTATCGTAACTTATAAATAAATCCAGATCAGGAAGGTCACATGAATGAGGGGTTTATCGCGTAAGCTGCAGTAACAGCTTACTTACCCTTGTAGCCCTTACACTGTCAACAAACTCAATTTATTTCCAATAGGCCAATCACACACTACCCCGCCCGTTGGATATGCGGTACTATCTGCCGGACCCTAGCGAAGCTTGATTTCACCGCTCACGATATTGGATTGGGTTGACCCCGCATTGGTTGTAATTTCTGTTCCATGCAGAAGTCAGCGATCTGCTCTCTGCAGCTGCTTCGACATGGAAGTATGGAAGATGAGGAAGGAGCCCCGGAAGATCGCCAGGTCCCAACATCAGCACGTCACATCTGCACCTGCAGGCGAATAGCAAATAGCAAATGGAAAAAGTATAAAGTCCTTGATGTTTCTTTTTTTTTTTACCCTTCTCTCCATAGGAACTATTTCCACGTCCAGCGGACACTCCAAACCATGCTTGTTCAATTCCCGTCATTCCTCGCCGTTTCGGTACTGGCTGGTTTTGCCACCCATGTCCTCGGTCTGAATATTCTCCAAGGATCGAAATTCGCTGGGAAACGATCAGTCGAGGAGCGCGATGGCGTTGTCCACACCATTTTTGAACATAATGCGACGGGAGCGACGATAGACTATGTCAAGAATTCCGGCATCTGCGAGACGACGCCTGGTGTAAATCAGTACTCTGGCTACTTCTCAGTCGGCAGTGAGTTTGGTTTTTAATCTTCAACCTTGGAATCAAGAATAATGTCTCAACTCACATTCAGAAAATATGAGCATGTGGTTCTGGTTCTTCGAGGCTCGACACGATGCCGAATCCGCGCCACTTGCCTTGTGGTTGAACGGAGGACCAGGGTGCTCCAGCATGATAGGATTATTCCAGGCACGGCTGAACCAATGCATCTCTCGAGTTCGAAAGCTTACATTTTTAGGAAAACGGTCCTTGCCAATTTTATAACAACGCTACGACTCCTTCGCTGAACCCCTATAGCTGGAACGAGTACGCTAACTTGTTATATGTGGACGAACCAATTGGAACGGGGTTTTCGTATGGTAATGATACCGTCGTTGGGACTGTTTCTGCAGCGCCGTTTGTGTGGAAACTATTGCAAGCTTTCTTTGCACATTTTAGACAATACGAGAGCCGGGACTTTGGTCTCTTTACAGAATCGTACGGAGGACACTATGGGCCTGGTAAGTCAACTTGCACAGATCATGAACTTGTTACTAATACCAACAGAATTCGCTTCCTACTTCGAACAACAGAATGGGGCTATCCATAATAAAAGTTTGCATGCCGAGGAAATCAACCTAGTGGCTCTTGGTATCAACAACGGGTAAGCAGGTGCAAAAGAGTTACAAAACGCTTCCCCGGCTATCTCTTCAGCTACCCCCGCTCAATACGAGCAAACTTCTAATCCAACAAAGAAATACTAAGCCCCCTATAGATGGTACGATGCGATAATCCAAGAACGAGAATTTATATCCTTCAGCGCCAACAACTCATATTACCCCCTAATCAACAGCTCCATCGCCGACGCCTACTTGGCGAACTACACCTCCACCTGTCTCCCCGCTCTCCTGACCTGCAACTCCACCACAGAAGAAACACCGCAGTGCTATAACGCACACGAGACATGCAACGCCGTCGATAACGCTTTCAGCGTCTATTACCCAGATATCGATTACTACGATATCCGCCAGCCGAGCTCTGCTCCCTTTCCACCAGAGACGTATCTCAATTATCTGACTGATCCGGCTGTGATGAAAGCTATTGGAGCGAAGTCGAATTATTCTGAATGTTCTGATGCTGTAGATTTGCCATTCGCGCAGTTTGGTGATGGTAAGCGATTCCATGCCATCCATCCATTCTATTCGGATACTATACTCCATTTCTATCCTACCAAGTCAAAAGCCTTTCTGACCAAATCACAGGTTCACGTTCTTTCTTACCGACCCTATCATCGGTCGTACAATCCAACATCACAGTCTTAATCTGGGCCGGCGACGCGGATGCCGTCTGCGACTGGTTCGGCGGCTTCGCATCCGTAAACGCCGTCGAGTATTCCGGCTCAGCCGAGTTCAGCAGTAAGGCCGTGGCGAACTATACGCTGGGCGGTGTGACGAAGGGGACGTATAAGAGCGTGGGAAATCTTAGCTGGTTGCGGGTCTTTGAGTCAGGGCATATGATACCGTCTTTTCAGCCGGAATTGGCGTTGCAAGTTTTCAAGCAGACGTTGCAGAAGAAGCCTATCTCGGGTACTTAGATGGGGGGTTGGAGTGATATTTCGGGGAGGGGAGGGGGGGGGGGGGATATCAAGAGAATTGTGACATAATGTGAAGATTGAAAATGAAACGTGCATACATTAACAGTGCGACCTGAATTCAGATTACCAACTTCGTCAGATGTAATTTTAAACCATTCGCTTTCACTCTCTACCAGCAAATCCCAGAACAAAAAACAAAAGCAAACCAAAGCAAAGTCCGTCCCCCGTCCGTCTATTGATACTAATACTATTGTAGGGGGCCAACATGACCACCACCATGACCACCATGATTATAAACCTGCGACACGTATGGCTCAGGCTGCTGCTGCTGTTGCTGTTGATAAACTTGCGGCGCATATTCCTGCGAGGAATAGGAATATTGCTGTTGCTGTTGTTGTACTGGCTCGTATTTATGGCTGGGATTTGCAATTGGGGATATCTGGTTCAGTTCTTGGGGGTTGCTACCACTGGTTGCTGCGTTTTCTGTGTCATAGGATGAGGGTGAAGTGGAATGTGAGTGTTTCTGGCGCTGGAGGTGGATTATGAAGATTAGGAGGGTTGAGGCGAAGAGGAGCCTGTGGGGGTGGGGGTTAGTTGGTAAATAGGTGAGAAAGAAGTAGGTGGTATAGTTAAGGAGGAAGAGGGGGGTGGTGGTAGAGATGCAAGCAAGTATATAGTATATAAGTACTTACATTTCAACAGCAGCGAGCACAGCGGCAGCACTCATCAGATTCAAATAGCCAAACGTAGCCACGAACTCGCGTTTCTGCACGTTGTTGAGATGCAGATCTCTCAGGGTCCGGAGCCGCCTATCGCAAACCCCTCCACTGCCATCATTCACACACTCGTTGATCGTCGTGGGTATTACGAATGTCGCCCGAGTTGCTGCTAGTGATGCCATAGCCGAGAGCCAGAAGATAACACCCACGCTGTCCGCACCTATGATGGCCCATTGGTTGTATGCTGTTTTTAGGGCCGCGGTGTGCGTGGTGAGGATGTTGTAGAGGACTATTAGTATTGTTACGAGGCTGGTGAAGATGGCGAAGGCCCAGGACTGGTATTTTGGTTAGCGAGTGTGTGGATGTAGGGAGGGGTTGGGAGGAAGGGGGTTTGGTATTACGTTGAAATGGATCCAGTAACTTCCATAGGCGGATATTCCGAGAATTATTACCGCGAGAAGGATCTGAATGCCGCGCAGTATTATGGTCCATTTCGGGACTACGATTATGTTGGGAGCCATATATACCAGAGAACTGAAGCTGCAAAGAATGTAGGGGCAAAGGGAAGAAACTGAGGCACGTAGTTATGCTTGAACGAGGTAAGAGCGCGAGAGTGGCAGGTGCGCGCATATATGTATTTGCTTCTTGGCATGGTAGTGCCAGCCTAGCATAAAAAGAGAACTCGCATAGCCCATTCTAGCTTTCTTGGCTGGATAGCTAAAGACACGCCATGGACAGAAGTGGTAAAGTACCTTTGTGGAGTCCCTTGGTTTTTGAAAACAGACCAATCAAAGAGGCCTTTCGGGCTTGACCCGATGTGCGGCTGAGACGTGGCATGGCGGAGAGCGGTACTGTCTTGGCAAGGCAGATTAGAGCTTCAGCTTTGCAGGATAATCAAGAATCAAGCTTTGTCCCGAGAAAGTTACCACATAGATTTGAAAGTATAGGTAGTTGACATGAAGTGTAAATTGGTATGGCAAGTTTGCAACGGTGAGGTGATGTAGCTGCTGCTCTGCACTAGCAATAGCATTTGTGAACCAACCTCGACTCATAGGCAAAAGCAAAGTATCAATATTTATCTCGATCATGCATATAAGGCTGCCGCAACCTTGCGCTGAAGATACATTGGGCACGGTGAAGAAATATTGAGCGGGGTCTAAGAATAGAACGTGGGGTAAACATCCCGCGTTGGAACGGCGGGGTGGAGGGAGAAGCAGTATTTTCGAGACGTGCAGGCCTTTGACCTCGGATATTGAATTTTCGAGCTTCTTCTCCTGAGAAAGTCGTAAGTTGTAAAGGCCGACGACATAACGAAAGTGGGGGGAGAAAGAGATGGAGTTGGAAATACACGGGGGCACGTGAGCACATCGAGCTTGCTATTGCATACCATTTCGACATGTTGAGAGCTTTCTCAATGTTTCTCGGCGAACTTGTTTCTTCCACGTCGTTTGAGGAGATGCAGATGAAGAGTCAAGGAGAACCTGGCTCATGGAAAGGAGCGATCAAAATCTCTTCCATCTCTGGCCTTGATGACTCAGCCTTTCATCAGCCACATCAGCCACACCGTTCACCATGGTGAAGTCAACTTCAGTCTCTTTCATTAGGCACCACTTCAAAACACAAACAGAATCTACATAAGACACAGTTTCTCTCTTCTATTTCCAGTCCATATTACGCATCATATATCCACATCAAAAACCCCACACCGCCAAAATAGGCCGCAAACACCGTCCTCGCCACTCCAAAGGCTCTGGCCAAAATATTCGCTACAAACGAGACAAAATGGGTCAAGAAAACTCCCACGAACAGATCGACCCTGACACACCTCCCAAAACACTCTCATCGCGCTCAATCGAAGGCATAGCAAAGTACATCCAAGATGGCCTCCCCAAACGCATCGTTGTGATGACCGGCGCGGGCATCTCCACCTCGGCAGGAATTCCTGATTTCCGATCACCTGACACCGGACTCTACGCCAACCTCGCACGTCTAGATCTCCCATACGCGGAAGCCGTCTTCGATATCTCTTACTTCAGACAAAATCCGGATCCATTCTACGTGCTGGCGAAAGAGCTGTATCCCGGAAAGTTCTTCCCGACCGTCTCGCATGCGTTTGTCGCGTTGTTGGATGAGAAGTCTTTGTTGATGAAGCTGTTTACGCAGAATATTGACTGTTTGGAACGGAGGGCTGGTGTGTCTGGTGACAAGATTATAGAGGCTCATGGGAGCTTTGCTACCCAGAGGTGTATTGAGTGTAAATCGGAGTTTCCTGATGGTTTGATGAAGAAGGCCGTGATGAGCGGCGATGTGCCGCACTGTCTTGTTCCGCAGTGTAATGGGTTGGTGAAGCCGGATATTGTGTTCTTTGGGGAAGCTCTGCCCCATGCATTTCATATGAATACGCATGTGCCTGGGAAAGCTGACTTGGTTATTGTGATGGGTACTAGCTTGACCGTACATCCTTTTGCTAGCTTGCCTCAGTCTGCAAGCGAAGGAGTACCACGTCTTTTGATCAACAAGGAGCAAGTTGGCGACTTCGGCAGCCGACCGGATGACGTCGTGTTTCTGGGAGACTGTGATGAAGGGGTCAGGAAGCTGGCAGATGCATTGGGATGGCGAGATGAGCTTGAGGAATTGTGGTTGGAGGTTGGAGGAAATGTGAAGCAAAAGGAAGCAGAGAGATTGCGGGAGGAAAGAAAGGCGATGTCGAAGGATGAGGTGTTGGAGGCGGAGATTAAGCAGTTGACTCAAGAGATCGATGCTACACTGCAAGTGTCTAGCGATCACCAACAACGAACAAATGATCGTCTTCAGAAGACAGGCTCGCAATCAGCACAATCAATAACTCCAGACGACCCCGAAAAACTCGAACCCTTATCTACTGCTTCCATTGCTGCTGCCCCGGAGCTCACACAGAACGATGACGAATTGAAAGAGCCTCCACCAACCCCAGCAACCAAAGTAACCGCGCCTTTGAGTCCCGAGAGACCAAATACTCAATCTCTAGCGGAAGCTCCAAAGGTCAATCCCAAGGCGATCCTCGATGTCACCCTACCGCAAAACAAGCCAAGCGAAAACAACAAACCATCATCACACATGTGAACGAGATTTGAAAATACTGGGAAGAGAAAAAACAAGAAAAACCATACTGCTACATGTGCAAAGGAAGATAAATGGCTGTATTCTAAGCTTGGTGTTGTGGCGTGGCGTGGTGGGAAGTGATTTGTCTTGGCCGCATGGCGAGTAATAGAAGGAGGCTTGTTTATGGAGGGCGAGTCCTAGGGCTGCTTTTTTGCGGTCGTGGTTCTATTGGCCGCGGGCGAAGAGAATCAAGCTGGACACAATCATTCTATAAAGACGATGTTTCATAACCAGGTCAGCTTTAAAATACTTCACTATTATTCGCCCTTCACGATATACTCTGGTTATTTTAACCCCTAAAATCCACCAAAAAAAAAGGTACAGCACTGACTCCCTCTCTATAATTACAACATGACAAGTACAATCCTCATATCTCCGCCCAACTCCCCTTTTCCCCCTAGGCACTGAAATATACACTCGCACTTCCTATAGCCCCATAACTATAATTAAGATAATGAATCAACACCCATCCCTTCGTCAGCTATTTCATCCGTCTCGCTGCCAAGGACGTCGACGGATTTGGGTACCAAGCTTAGCTAGTTCAACGTAGAATTGTAAGCCCCTGCATTTAGTAGGATGTGCGGGATCTCATTATGATTAACCCTGGCTATAATTCATTTTAACACCCTGAAGTAGTTGGTCCTTTGCTGGTATATGTGCCAATTTTCCTTACGCAGATGCGTTTTGTTGCGTGACAATATTAATTTGACATTCCGGTAAGCATATACTAAGACTTGCCTTTGAAGGCGGCACTAATCGCATCTAGAATCACTGCCTTTTCCGCTGATTGGTCGCCTCATGTTGAATGTGATCCGGAAACCTACATGGCTAGTTTGGCAGTGAAAGGGCTCGAGAGCTGCACCATGCAGGTCCGCAGGTCCAAAGCCCAATTAACATGAATCCTTCCCAGAGGCCAACTCTTGAGTAGCTACCTACGTACATACCCACCGCAAGAAATCCTCAATGGGACAATGTTTCGGTAAAGAAAGGGGCTTTTCCTATATCCTCCTCGCTATTTTCCGTGTTGCGCAATAAGGCTCCAATGCTCAGCACTGTCAGCACCCACAGCACACCAATACCACTGTACAGGACGTCTAGTACACCTCTCCCACATATTTACTGTCGTTCCCAGCAAGTTTACCTCCAACACGCCTCCCCACCACTAAAATACCTTTAAATCTCCCCAAAGAGTCTAGAATAGTGCATGAAATACCACTGAAAGGTTCTTCATCTCTGTATTCCCATCCAGCATCTCATGCAGACCATCCCCGCTCCCTTCACGTATTCCCCCTTCTCCCCTATAAATACGACCTTCCGACCCAAATTCCCAACTTCCTTTCTCCTTTTCTTCCCAAAACTTCCTAGATTCCAGAATTCTGGTGTTCTCGATCTCACTTCACATCCCAATCCCATCTCATCGCACAACAATCGGTTGAAATGACGCCCACGATGTCCCAACTTGACTTTGTCAACTTTAATGAGGAAGGCTCGGTTAAGGAACAGCCTACCGACTCTGGTAAGCGAGATAATTCTTCTGCTCGTCGTTCGTCGCATTGCTTACCTATCTTTGGTTGCATAATTCTTTCACCATAATTATTATTATATTATCATTCCATTTATTGTGATGTACGAGTCAAGGACTTCCATGATAATTAATATAACGCAGGTTATGGAAAATGATTCGGCGAGAGAATTGGGGGCGAGATTTTCGATTGTTGGTGTTGAGCAAGGGTGTTAAAAGTGTGTTGAAAGTCAAAGTGTGTCGGGTGTAGGGATGGGCGATTATATTTGATACAGTTGGATTAAATTAAAATTATCTATAATGCGATTATTGTTGGTATCACAGGCGGTGATACATAGAACGTGATCACTTCTCTACTACGTAGTATAGACTTGATGCTGGTTGATTGATGCTTAGCATTTGGGTGGTGTTACGGATGCGAAGAGGTGATGCCTCTTCGCTGACTAAGCTACGCTAGATCACATGAGCTAGATCACATGACTAGAAAGGTTGGGGAGGATCCTAGGGCGGATCCCAGGGCGGATCGTATATCCCAACAATTATAGGATTATTAATTAATAAAGTGAGGAAGTTTCTAAGAGGCCAATCAGAATGCTTAAATATCTTATACTTTATCTAAAAATCTCTAACCTGCTTATAGTATATATAGAAGTATATTTAAGTTCCTAACATATAAGTAATAAGTACTATATATATCCAATTCTATAAATTTCTATGGAAATTTAGGGATATTATGCATAATATATGCATACTGTACGCATAACAATTATGATTTAATAATTGATATAGGATTAAAAAATAATTAATTTTATTAGATTAATAATTTAATTAATAATTAAAAATCGCCTACCCCTAGTCGGGTGTGTCGAAAATGTCTGAAAGTGTCGAGTGTATTGAGGGTGTCGAAAAGTGTCGAGGGTGTCGCAGTGTGTCACGGGTGTCGCAGTGTGTCAACCAAAATGCACGTGCAGTCCCAGGCTGCATTAGCTCCCGCCGCTAAGTGCACGGACCCCATAGCCGAACACCAAATCCCCTCTCTTCCCTATATAATCGCACCCACTTCGCAACAGCAATCAACATCATCCCTCGCCATCGTCTCGATACTACCAACACTATACAACATCAATGTCCTTATCAACGGCCGATAATTCTTTGCAATTGTGTCTTTAGTCTTCACTCAGCTGCTGGCATTACGATGTCGACGTGTTAGTTTTCCAGGTATTTTCACTTTGATTTTGGGTTGAAGGAGGGAAAAGTTTGCAAGGAATAGTTGCAATTGTTTGTTAATTGTTTTTTTATGTCATGCATGTCTTTGCGATATTTTGCAATTCCTTGGATTGAGATTAAATGAGGAAGTCACGATGAATTGTTGCGCTTCCCTCTTTTGTGAATGTTTGTTTAGACATGAGACTTTGTTTTTTATGCTTTTAATACCATGTCACTTGAACAATCACAATGCTTTGATTCCTGAGAAAGATGTATCTGATACTTCTAAAGGCTAAAAATGCTGATATTCCGAAAAGCTGGCGACTCCGATATTTTTAAAACTGCATCGTAAAGATGAAGGATTAACCATAGCAATTTTCTGTTCACAAATCTCCCCATCGAACCTAGACCTGTCGTCACACGGTCTATCATACCCTTGGGATAACTCTCATGATAACACCAGACTGCTTAGCAAACCATACGCCACAAATTGCCCACTCTTCCTGGGGTGATGCCCACTCGAGTCTGAAGTGTCTCAGGACCTGTGGTACTAACTTTATGATCTCCAGCATGGAAATGTTTTTGCCGATACAAGCTCGAGAGCCATGACCAAACTAATTATCGTCAGCATATTGCATAACTAAACATAGCATGCACAAATTAGCATGTATTTCTTACCGCGAAGGACGACTGCTCCATCAGCCTCAGCTGATCCGGTCTAGCCTCAAGCCAGCGCTCAGGGCGGAACGTATAGGTGTCAAACCCAAACACTTCTTTGCTGTGATGAACAACCCATGCATTGACCCCGACAACTGTTCCTCCTGGGATTAACTCTCCGCATAATGTTGCGCCGCCTTCTGGAACAACTCGCTCGAGTGGCATGCCGACACCTGGGTGCAAGCGCATAGCTTCCTTTATTACGGCTTGTCTAGATAATCGTCAACTCAGCTCACACCTTTCATTCCTTTTCCTTTCTTGCTGGGCACTTACAGATATTCCAACTGCTGTCCCTCGCTGAACTCTACATACTCTGAAAGCTTACCCTCTGCGTCCGCTGCGTCGATTTCTTGCATCAGTTTCTCGTACGTTCGTGGGTTTTTGACTAGGAAATAGAAGATTGCTCGTAAAGCCATCGCAGTTGTATCACTTCCCGCAGAGCTATATTAAGCATTAGTTGGGTTCTCTTTCGACATCAGTTTAGCATAAGGTCGAAGATTGAGCTTACAGATTTGCGGTGAGATGGCCGAATATTGCGTAATCCGACATGTATTCCACGCCCTTCTCTTGCACGTTTCGGAGGTAACTGAGATATTCGCCATGCTGCTGACTCTTTGTAGTGGTGCACGACTCCATCATTTCCAAAATCATCTATCCACCAGTCAATCCCTCATTATCTTGGCGCTCCATCCATTCACTCCTCCAAAACAGCACAAGAAGGTATTCAACACACCTTTTCAGTCTTACCAAACGCATTCAACTTTGCCAGCGCCGGAATACTACTCATGAATCTTTGCAACGTCACATTCCCAAACAACAGCCGATGAAGTTCCGGCAGCTGACCCACCGCCGACGAATACTTAAAGAATCCATCCAGCGCACCAATCGTGCCGCGACTATCCTCTCGGTTCTCCATAAACCCTAGCATCCGATTGAAGCAAATCTTGCCGATGCTATCAAACGTATACCACTGCAACCACTGTCCGAAATCAATCGGTGGGTTGTTATTGCCATTGTCACTGGATTGGTTGTCACTGGATTCGGAACGGGAGAAGGAGTACATGGCGTCGGTGAAGAGTTTCGTGCATTCGTTGATCATCGGCTCAAGTTGGCGGATGTAGGAGAGCGAGTAGGCTTGTGCGATGGGCGCTCGGTAGCGCTTGTGCTGGGTGCGTGAGGGGGTCGTGAAGAGATTGTCGGCGTATATACCTTGGGTTACTACATCGAAGGCGCGGTAGAAGTTCGACTATTCCCATCAATCGGTTCCTTGTCAGTACATCTACATCCACATCCACATCTCATCACCATTCATTTCACTTTCCACATACCTTAACAAACGCACTGTTAACCCCATAAATTGCCGCAATCATCCCTGGATCAGCCACCGAGATCTTGTTCGGTCCCACCCTCACCAGCGGGCCGTACTTATCATGCAGCCCGCGGTACAACATATGGAAATCCCCGCGCGTCGCATGGTATATTAAATATAAGCGCGAGAACCGCGCTGTGGTGGGACCGGGGATGCGGGATAGCGAGGGGCGGAAGGCGACGGCGAGAGTCCAGGTTGTATAAATGAGGAGGGCGAGGAGGGCGAGGAGGGGCCAAAGGGAGAGAATGGTGGCGGATAGGCTTGTGGTGTAGGTTGGGAGGGGGGTTGTTGGGGACATAATGCGTTTAAAGGGAAAGCAAGGGGAAAGGAGTAGGTTGGTGTTAGGTAGGTAAGGGAACTGGCTGGGTGTGTTGGAGAGGGGGGGACGGGGGGGTGTTTGTTAAGTCTTGTGGTTGTGCAAGATTGAATTTACATCTATAGAGATGGATGGAAGGGCAGGTAGGTGGCATTCACATGTCATTTGTCTATCCCATCTGCTGGTATTGTAATGTAGACAGCTCATTCACATTTTCATTACCAATCTACACTTTCAGAAGCTTAGAAAGTAACCTGGTAAAACTGGGACTGCTTCGGAAGGATTCATATAAGAAAACTATGCTTGGGAGTTCGTAGATTTATTGCTATTTATATGGCATAGGTTTTTCTTAGCATAGAGGATTTAAGTAGCTTTGTCTATAAAACGTTGCAAGAGTCAATCTTATGCATTCTTGTGAATCTTTCCGGTCTTGACTTATTTTCTTTTTCTCGCCTCAGGACCGCGGTTCTCATTTGTATATCGGCATCTCATTTCTGCTTTCAAGAATACTAGAGATTGGTAGCAACATAAGGGTACGGACACGCAGAATTGATGTTCTTTTAAGCTGTATAATCACTTTATAAAGGATGTAGAGTCTAGTGTAGATAAGAGTGTTGATATAAGCAGACAGTGCTAATCTGTTTTCCAATAATCCACAGTTATATTATTATTTTGCATCTACGCTCGGGCCCTGCCTCACTTGTCAGAAAACCTTTGATGATTAATAAGCGTTGAGGATATCAATTGCTGAAAGGCGAGCCAGCTCTCTGTCCCACTTATTTCAGTAGGTAAGAAATATAAGCTATATCCTCCCTTTTCACCCCCCACCCCCCACCCGCCCGAGTGAAATGATTTCCTGAACTAATATCTTCGTTGATATATTTGTACATGATCTTGAATATGCCTGCTTTTTATTTAGCGAAACTCAGGGGGAGTGAAATACACTAAATTCATTTTTGGGACGGGTCGGTAGAAATTCGGCTTTGCCGGAGGAAACATCTCAACTTCACGTGCATCAGACAGATATCTCACGTCAAACAATAATCGTAAACCTCAGCATTCACGAACAAATCATCCACGGCTGTATATATAAACTCAAATCCGTTCGCGTCTCGGAAATGGTGCTGGCTGATTTCTCGCATCGCCCGCAGCAATGCGCATAAGCCTCATCCGCCGCATCCGTCGTCTCGCAACCTCCACCATCTCACGTGTCGAACAATACCTCCAAGCCTCCAAACCACCACGGAAACATGCCAAGATAGATGACGAGGAGCAAACCCTTGATCAAGATTGCCTGCTGCTCTCCGACCAACCCTCACCCATAGCCAGGATGGCCAAGCTCCTCTTCCTCACCCTGCTCACCCTCCTCATCCTAGTCCTGATCCTGGCATACACAATCTACAAACCACCACCCCTCCTAATCAACTACCTCCAACAAAAATACCGCCCCGTAATCTTCCACCTCCCGCTCCCCCCATCACACCGCACCATCGCCCTCACCATCGACGACGCGCCCTCAGACCACACGCCCGCCATCCTAGACCTGCTCGCCAAACACCATGCCGCCGCCACATTCTTCATCATCGGCTCCCAGGCACAGGAAAACCCTTCTGTGATCCGTAGCATCCACGAAGCGGGTCACGAGCTCGGGAATCACGCCTGGAACGACGAGCCGTCCATCTCGCTCCCTCTGAGCGAGCTGGAGCGGCAGGTCAAGGAAGTCGAGGCTCTGCTCCCGCCCAATGCTAGTGGGCTGAAATTCTTCCGTCCCGGTTCGGGGTTTTTTAATGGGAAGATGGTAGGCTTGCTTGCGGGCTTGGGGTATAGGGTTGCGTTGGGGAGTGTTTATCCACATGATGCTCAGATTACAAATCCGCGGTGGAATGCGGCGCATGTTTTGAGTATGGTTAGACCGGGTGGTGTGATTATTATGCATGATAGGAGGGGGTATTCTGTGGAGGAGATCAGATTGGTTTTAGAGGGGCTGGAGAGGGGCGGGTGGAAGGTTGTTAGCTTGGGTGAGCTGGTGAGAGTGTCTGAGGAGGTTGAGGGGAAGTAGTGGTTTGATGTGTGTTTGTGCGTTTTGTAGTGGGTTTTGGGAAATGTAGTTGTCTATGGATTGTCGAGTTTTATTTATGTGTTGATCCAAGTGGATCACTTACACTCCCTCGTCATTATAGCTCTCGAGGGCTATAGTGCCAGGTATTCCAATGTATGAAGTCATCAAGCGAAACAGAACGAACATACTAGGGAAGCTTTTTATCTCATAACTCTGAATTGCTAAAAGAGTGATAGGCACATAGCGCCTTTTACAATAAAAGCAGAATGAAATCCAGACCCTCTTCACCAATTCTCCACCCCAATTCTCCGTCAACTCTCTAATAGCTCTCCAACCCCTTTAACTTGTCCTTGTCCTTGTTTTCCTGATCATCAAGAAGTACCATATTGCTCCAAGCACTACCTAAAAACATGGATGCACTTAGTCGACAACGTATTTGGAAGCAGTATCGGCATCAGCGCGCTTATCAACCACATACTTGGAGGCAGTGTCGGCATCAGCCCGCTTATCCACGACATATTTGGAAGCAGTGTCGGCATCAGCGCGCTTATCAACCACATATTTGGAGGCAGTATCGGC